>NC_134608.1:63045995-63318495 GCF_046129695.1 Lonchura striata | reverse complement strand
GCTGGCCTTCTGAGGTCAGAACTCCCCAGCATTCCTGCTGCACTCAGAATTTGCCACTGAGAGATGTGAGAGGCAAAGGATTCCTTGTGGCTGAGGGAAGGTGAGGGGCTGGATGGGCTTGTTCCCCCAGCACTGCTCTGTTCAGCCCCCTCTGCTTCCCTGAGCATCTCCCTGGGCCTGGACATCCCCTCCTGAGAGGTGCCTTGTCCCTGCCAGCGCTCACAGAGCCCATCCCACCCTGTGTGCCCTCGGCCCGGCCCTACAGAAACCAGCCTGTGTGCAGGGCCCTGGCTGGGGCAGGCTCTGTGTGCAGCTGGGCAAGGGCAGCTCAGGAGAGCCCTGCTGGGCCCTGCAGAGGTGATGCTGCTGCTGCCCAGGGCTGAGGAGTGGCTGAAGGCCCTTTGGGAGGCTCCCAGCAGAGACACTGACCACCCAAAGTCACCGTTCTGGAGTCTCTGTAAATGTTCAAACATTCCTTTGATGATCCTGTGTGTCCCTTTCAACTCAGAATGTTCTGTCATTCTGGGATTACAATTCCTGCTCTGCTTCTCTCATCCCCCTGGTGTCTATAATCAAAAGAGAAAAAAAAAAAATAAAAACCCTTGCAACAGTGTTAGAAGACTACAGTAAAAAACAGACCTTTATTGGAAGGTTCCAGGTGTCCCCAGGGGACACCCAGTCCCTGATTTCAACAATTTATTACGGTTAATTAATTAGGGTATTTAATAGGAACATCCAATAGGAAATTCATTTGCCCCAGTTATACTCCCCAGGCTCAAACCATTGGAGTAGGTCCAAGGGCTTCCATGCCTTTACTTTTTGTTGTGACTGCTCACATTTTGGTCAAAAACCAAAATGTTGTTCTTGTAGCTCCTCTTCCTGATAATAAGACTATGCAGTATTTCAGGAATGTGTTTAGGCAGTCAGTTTATTCTTCTAAAATCTAAAATAAAAGTAAGGAAATGTACTAGAGTTATTTAAGGATTACAGTTATATAATAGTATTTCAATAGAGTTAATTAGAGTTTAATAGTTAATAAGGATTATAATTTTATAATTATATAATAGTATATAACTATAAAATAGTAATTTACAGAGGTACAAATATATGAAAAATGTATAAAACAAAAATGTTTTTTTCATCACCCCAACTTTCCCATATTGCTCCAAGCAGGAAATAGAAAACACTCTCAGGAAAACTCCTGACCTTTACAGCAATCCCAGGCTTACCTTCTTTGGGAAGTGTCCTCCGGAGCTGTGCCCAGGCAGGTCTGGAGCTGGGAGCAGCCCTGCCCCAGCCAGCCCCTCTCAGCAGCCCCACCTGCCCTGCTCAGGGTGGCTCCTTCCCCCCACAGCTCCTGGCCAGCGCTGGGAGCAGCTCCAGGGCTGGCTGAGAGCTGTCCCTGGCAGGCAGCAGAGTCCCTGGCCCAGCACAGCGCCCTGGGCTGCAGGACCCTGCTCTGCAGGACAGCCCTGGGCACCCCTGGCTGCTCTGCACAGGAGATGAGCAGAGAATGCACTCACAGGCTCTGTGGGCATTGGCATGTTCCAGCTTTAGGAGATCTCTCCAGGAGCTGCAGCTGCATTGTCCTGCAGCCAGAGGTTCCTGTGCCAAGGGCTGGCAGTGATTCTGCCCCAGACACTTCTCAGCCCCTTCCCAGCCCTGACTGATTGAAGCTCTCTGTGCCTCTGTGCTGTGCCCGGGCTGGCTGCAGGCAGTGCCCCAGCCCTGCTGGGCTGGCAGAAGAGCTGCTCAGCAAGAGAAATGTGCTTTTGAAGCTCTGCTTGGTTACCAGGATCACCCTCTGTGCCAGGAGCCCGGCCCAGCTCAGCAGCACAGACACAGCACAAGGACTTTAATGACCCTCTGCGGCTTTGTGCTCAGGCCCTGAACATCAGGCCCTGAGAGGGAGCTGCAGAAACCTCTGCAGAACTCCAAGTCGCAATCCAGCTCCAAAGTTTCTGGGACTTTTAATGGGTCCCACTGAGGGACACGACTGAGAAAGTGTCCCCAGGCCCCAGGCAGAGCAGAGAACTGGAGGCACTGATGCCAGGTGGGGACAAAGAGAAGCCAAGTCTTGGTGCCCTGGGGCACAGCAGGGTCTGTGCCACCAAGGGCTGTGAGGAGACACCTTGTCCTGAGGCCCTGGGGCCTCCTGGCACAGCCCCAGCCAGGCTGGGCACTGTCAGCCCCTGCTCCTGCCCTCAGCATCCCCCCCATGCCCACATCCCAGTGGCCTCAAGGATCTGCTGGAAGGAGTCCCTGGGGAGCCTTGGTCAGGAATGGCCCTGGGGGCTCCTTCATACTCCCAGGGACTGCAGGTTTTTCAATGGACTTTGGCTTTTGCTTTTACCTTGCAGTCTCTGAGAGCTTTGTGCAATCATGGCCTCCAATTATCTGCTTTAAGGAGTCCCATGAGAGCTTTGTACTGACACTCAGTGGGGCTCATTAATGCTTTGAGATCCTCAAGGTTCTTAGGGTACTTTGGATTGTCCTTTCAAAACGGAAAGGTTTTTGTGCCATTTTCAGTTTCTGAGAGGTTTTTGTGCCATCCTGGTCTCCAGTTCTCTTTTCCAAGGAATCCACGAAGACTCTGTGTTGGGGATGGACCTCAGTGGGTCCCATTAATGCCTTGAGACACCTTGGGTGTTTCCTCTTGACTTTTACTCCTGTAAAGGTTTGTGCAATCTCCTCTCAGGCTGTGAGATTCCGGGGCTCAGCTCCAAATGTACCATGGGGCTCATTCGGATCAAACAAGTCCTGACAAACCATGTCTCTGCCTTGATTTCTCTCTTGTCTGGGGCAGTGGATCAGGAAGTGTCGTGGTTTGACACGGAAAGAGAATTTTTTTCCGGAAGGAAGAGGTCAATTTAGATATTGACCAATTGAAAGTAGACACGCCTCTGAGAACACAGAGGGTTGAAAGCAGAATTCCCAGGGGAACTCGCTCTCTTTGGTTCCGGTCAGCGTGCAGTGCAAACCTCCCCTGCCCAGCCACAAGCTGGGTGGGGGAGGGGAAGCCCCCATGGCCTGAAGGGTAGGCCCCAAGGGTGGTGGAAGGACTGGAACCGGGCTGGCCCCTGCAGATGGAAGGGTGGAAGAAATCTGGGATGTCTCCATTTCTCGCCCCCCCCCCCCCCACCCCGGTTTCTCTCCCGAGGGGGAGAGAGAAAGAGACGGCAGCGGTCCTGTCCTGTCAGCAATTCCACCACAAGGAAGGAGGAGCGGGGGGAGCTCCAAGGTGCCCAGTTGTGTGGGAGTTGCTGGATGTCCGGGCATCGAGCCATCCCTGGGAGTTCAGACTTTTAACCCTTTCTTGAGAAAATGAAAGGTTTGTGAATTTTCCTTTCCTCTCCTCGGTTTGAAAGAGAGGAAGAGGGACACCTTGGACCCTGGGATGTTGGAAGGAGGAATTCTAGAGGGGAGGGGGACAAGGAGTGGCTTTTGGCTGGACTTTTCCGTGTTAGCCACAACCTGAACCAATCTTCTCCTTCAAGAGGGACTAGGTTTTGGGAGGATGCCAGTGAGTCAAGAGACCTGCTTCAGCTGGGAAAAAGACAAAATTGGAGTGAACAGAGAAAAGGTTAGGGGGGTTGTGGTGGCGCCTCCTTGTCCTGGAAAGGAAAGAGAAGAGAAGAAGATCTCTGTTCTTGAGCCCTCGGCCCCAGGGGAAAATGGGGGGGACTGTGGTCCCAAACAATGAAGAACTGAACTGTTGTTTTCTCCCCTCTTGGCAGGGCATCCTTGAAAGGAAAAATCCTAAAAGCAGTCTGACCATCCATGCATTGGTGGTGAGAGCACTGTGCATGGAAAGGAGAAGGGTCACCATGGCAAACTTTTTCTCCGGGCGGTGCCATGTGTGACATGGAAACACAGGATGTGAAGCTGTGTTTCTTGGGGGGTCTGTGGCACAGGAGAGACTCTGTTCCCTCGATGGACTGAGTATCGATTGTTTGGAGGGTGGAAACCTGATTGGGGTCCAGATTGTGCCTCACTGTGGTTTGTTGGAGTTGGGTGGTGGGGGGAGGAATGTTTTGCAAGGTTTTCATTTGGATCTTTGTGTGTTTTTTTTTCCCCCTTCTTTAGTTTTCTCTTTTCTTTTGTAGTAGTAGTTTAATAAAATTTTTTTCCTGTTATTAAGCTTGGGCCTGCTTTGCTCTATTCTAGGTTCCACTTCACAGCATTCAAGGTAGGGATCACATTTTCACTGGGGCACTGGCATTGTGCCAGTGTCAAACCATGACAGGAAGTTTCTGTAGTGGTTTTGGTTTGCCAATTTGAGATTTCTTGGCCAATGCATTAATTAGTGTGGTGGATTCAGTGTTGGCTAATTACCAGTGCACTCGCTAGAATATACTTACTCATTTTCTGCTGTGAGATAGGATTAGGAGAAAGGCAAAGTAGGCTCAGAACTTTAAAATAAACTTTTAAATTTCTAAAGAAAAGTTTATTAACAGTAACTAAAAGAAAGGGTAAAAAGAATCAGGACAAAACTTTCAGAACACTTCCCCTCTTCGTACAACCTGACAGTGTAAAGAGATCAAACCTAAATTGTCAGCTAAAAGGGAGAAAAGTTCCTCTTGTTAATGTTATGGAGACTTCTCCACAAGAAAACAGTTATCTCATGGCTTTTAATTTCCATGAATAGCAGATGCCCAGGAAAATCTGTAATTGTGAAGTCCCTCCCATTTTTCCACAGCTTTTCCCACAGCTGTCTTTATAGCCAATGTTATGGGATATTACTTAAAAGATGAGCTGTTTAATAGCAAAAGTTCTTTTCACCTATTTCTGAAATCATCTTCATCTCTGGGAACAGAGGTCTTCCTCTTCCTGAGGGCACAGGGTCTCATCACTGTGCTCTCTTTCTTGGTTCAAACTTCTCATGGGATCACACCTACTGCAACATTTGCTCACTTTAGCATGGAGGCCTTTGCTGAACAAGTCATCTCCCCATACTTTTCAATGCCTTATAGGGAAAAGGAGTGTCTGATGTATCAATGACATCCTTCTCCATAGCTTTAGCAGAGGATTTCAGCCCCAAGATCAAGGCATCCACTCATCCCTCCATTCTGAGACTCAACTTCCCCTTCCCTGCCCTCGGTGTGTTCATGTTGCTCCTCTGTGTGCCTGCCCTGTGTCCTTTTCTCTCACTGGAAGGAGGATGGCAGCACTGGCAGAGTCAATATCTGCCCAGGGCTGCAGATGGTTCCATGAGCCCAGCTGGGCTCGGTGGCTAATTCTAATTTTGGCCATGGTCCCCGGACGTGAAGACCAGTTTTTTTTTCCACAGGAATGAAGAAACAGAGCACCACTGTTTTAGGGGCGGATGAGAGGTGACCACAAGAGGCAAAGGCCAGCCAGAGCCACCAGATTGTGTTCTGAGAGATACCCTTACAAATAGGAAATTTTGTAGGGAGGGTACCAATTTTGGCAATGGACATGTGAAATAACAGACGGTTATTTCCATACAGAGGAGAGCATGGAGCTCCAGTGCTCCAGGAGCTGATGAGAGGCAGACCTTGACATTCTGAGATCAGCCAGACCTGTCAGGTGGCCCCTGGCAGGCCAAGCCAGCCAGACCTGGTCCATGTTCCCTCACTTCCATGGGGCCCCACAGTGTCCCAATGGTCCCTTGCTTCCAGGAGGCCCTGAGGTGTCACAATGGCCCCTTGGTGACACCAGGCCCTGCAGGGTCGGAATGGTCTCCATGGTTCCATCAGGCCCCACAGAGTCATAATGGTCTCTGGGTCCATGAAGCCCCGCGGTGTCACCATGGCCCCTTGGTTCCATGGGCTCCAGTGGTGCCACAATGATCCCCTTGGTTCCATGAGGTGCCCACAGTGTCACAGTGATCTCCATGGGAAGGAAAGAACCGAGCCCCAGTGTGGCAGGGGCAGCCACCAGAGGCCAAGGCCAGACAGACTTGACAGTACTGACAGATTTTGGCTGGGAGCAACCCTTGGATATAGGGAATTTTAGAGGTGGCATCCCAGTTTCTGACATGGACACCTGGAGGAGAAGGATGGTTCTTTTATGGAGGAAGGAATGGATGGAACACCGGTGTTTGAGGGGCAGATGAAAGGCAGCCATCAAAGGCCTAAGGCAGCCAGACCTCTCTGTCCTGATAGCTTTTGTCTGAAAGCAACCCTTGGATATAGGGAATTTCTGAGGTTGAATTCCATTTTTGGTAATTTCTTCATACATAAGGACAGTTCATTTCCATAGGAAGGAAAGCAGCAAGCCCCAGTGTTTCGAGGCAGGTGAGAGACAGCCCCCAAAGGTCCGAGGGCAGCCAGACTTGTCTTTCCTGGCATTTCACTTGGGAGCAATCATTGGCTGTATGTTGTTTTGGAGGTGGAATCCCAGTTTTGGCCATGGGCGCCTGGTCAAGATAGATGGGTTTTTTTCCCATGGGTAAGAGAAGCGTGCAGTCCAAGTGTTCTGGAAGAAGATGAGAGGTTGCCTTAGGCCAAGCCAGCGAGATCTGGCTTTCCAGGCCCCTTTTGTTTAGAGGCTATCCTTGGCCATATGGCATTTCGGAGGTGGAATCTTAGTTTTGGCCATTACATTAGGAAGGAAAGCACAGAGCCCCCATGTTTCTGAGGCAAATAAATGCCAGCCCTCAGGAAGACAAGGCCAGCCAGACTTGCCAGTCCTGGCAGCTTTTATCTGGGAGCTATCCTTGGATATAGGGAATTCTGGCATCAAATGCCCAATTTTGGCCATGTGCCCCTAGTTGAGGTGAATGTTTTTTTCCCATAAGAAAGAAAAGCACATGGTCCCAGTGTTTCACAGGGAGATGAGAATTGGCCCCTGGGTGGTCAAGGTAGCCAGACCTGTTCCATGTTCCCTTGGTTGCGTGGAACCCCACAATGTCACAATGATCTCCTTGGTTCCATGAAGCCCTGGAGTGTCTCAATGTTCCCCTTGATTCTGCAGAGTCAGAGTGGCCCCATGCTTCCATGAGGCCTTGCAGTGTGTCTTGGTTCGACAAGACAGGAGTCTGTGAAGGAGGTCAAAAGCCTCCTGTGCAATGGAGAAGGTAAACCACCTCCCTCCGAATTACTAGGATTTTTAAATTAAAAGGCTCTCAGGCAAAGATATGGGAATGGGAGTAACAATTCTTTACTAGGAGAAAACTAGATAACAATTTAAAAAGGCAAATGCAATCGGTACAAACAAAACTAGTGATAAAGTCCAGAACCTGAGGATTCGGGGTGCTGGTAGCAGTCCGGTCAAAATGATAGCTGCTCCTCTTGCAGTGGCTGATGAATTGCGGCTGAAGTGGTGAGCTTTAGAAGGGTATAGTTTTCCTCTGAAGATCTGGTGGCAGTTGGGCTGGTCTTCCTCTGCGCCGGGGTTGCCCCCGAGCTCCGCCGCCGCTGCCTCACCGCGCTCCAGCCGCTTCTCTGGGAATCTCGCCGAAGGAGCTGCTTCTCTGCGAAATCCCGCAAAGAGAGAGCTGCTTCGTCTCCCCAAAAGCTACCCCTTTATACAATAAAAGAGTGCTTGGCTTCCCCCTCTGGGTGGAACATCTCACAATGGGATGGTGTTATGTTACCAGCCCTGCACTGAATCAGTCAATGGCCCATTAACAAACCATTACCTCTTCGAGCAAACCATTCTTCTTGAGAGATAACAAACCTGCCCAACTTCCAACAGATGGCAAATAGAATACAAGCATATCTTATAACCCAGGACACAATTGCGCAATGGCTTAGTGGTTCCACAGACCCCTGATGTGTCACAGTGGCCCCTCGGCTCCGTGTGCCCTCGCTGTGTCACAATGGCTCCTCTGTGACACTGAGGCTGCACAAGGTCACCATGGACCCTTGGTTCCTTGGGGTCTCTGAGTTCTCAATGGTCTCCTTGATTCCATGAGGCAGCACAGTGTCACACTGGCCCCTTGGTTCCATGAGGATCTACAGGGTCACACAGGTTTCTGACATTTGTCCTTGCTGCCCCTCACATCCCCCCTGCCCCACAAACAGCCCCGAGCCACCCGTGAGGGACAGGCCCTGCTGTGCCAGGCTGGGCTCAGGGGTTGGCCTTTCTGCTTCCCCCAGCCAGCCCAGGCCTTGCTCAGCATTGCAGTTCCCTGCTCGGAGCCTTGGGCTCCCTGCAATCCTGGCCTCAAGGATCTGCTCTCACCTGGGAGCCTTTGGCAGTCCCTGCCCTCAGTGGGGCCCAGTGATGCTCCAAGGGACTTGGCGTTTTGCTTCTGACTCCTTGAGCAGCTTCTTCAGCCTTCTCTCAGTGCCTGAGGATTCTGGACTAAGCCCCAAATCCACCATGGGGATCATCAAAATGCAGGAATCCTTCAGGGGCGCTTTGTCTTCATCCAATTGTCTGCAAATCTCCTGGGCTTGTGCAGCTGATTGGAGTCAGTTTGAAGTCCTTGTAAAGGAAGAAGATTTCCAAGTGCACTTCCTGAATTTTTTTCTTTAATCAAGTGAGTATTCTTAGTTTCCAGTTCAGTGAAGAGCTGATAGAAGCATTCCCCAGGTGATCTTGATGCTCACTGTCTCATTAGGAGGTCTGGGCATGTAGAAGAATGAGCCCCTTGAGGACTGACCCTGTTTGGACAAGCTGCTCCTCACCCCCAGCCTCACCATGTCTGACATCGCCCACCTGGCACTGACATTCCTGTGCCCTGCAGCAGAACCTTGTCCCTGAGCTCTGCAGCTCCATGTCCCAGCCCATTGCACCGTGTCCCACCTGCTCTCCTCAGGGCTCTGCCTGCACACAGGCCCAGGAGAAGTTTTCCTCTTGGGAAAGAAAGAACGGAAAAGCTTGATCAGGTTTCCTGAACAACAAACCCCACTCAGGAACCACCTGCTCAGTACAGGCTGCCTGGAATTGTGTCACCTTTCTACAAGGAACAGTGTAACCAGAAATGATCTCTGAAAGCAGAATTCTCTGAGTCTCCCAGCTGAATTCTCTGTCCCAGCCCTTTCCCTGGATCTCTGTTGCAGATGGAAGCTGCTGGTGCCATCCTCACTTTTAACCTCTCTTTGGAAGGCAAATAGATGTTTGCAGCTGTGTTAAGCAGGATTTTCTCAATCTTTCTATAAATCTTTTGTGCTCCTCATGGAACGAAGGGGCCATTTTGGCACTGAGTGGGTGACGTGGAAGCAAGGAGTCAATTGTGACCCTGGGGTCCCATGGAACCAAAGGGCCATAGTGACACATCAGGGCCACGTGGATCCAGTGGTCCATTGTGACACTGTGGATCCAAGGAGACCATGGAGACACCTCCAGAACCTCATGGAACCAAGGAGTCCATGGTGACCCAGCAGGGCTGCATGGAGCCAATGGTCCATGGTGACACAGCCCATCCAAGGAGGCCATTTGGACACTGCAGAAGCTCATGGAGTGAGGTGGCCATTGTGACACTGAAGAACTTCATGACACCAAATATCCATGGGGACACAGCAGGGCATCATGGAACCCAGGAACTGCTGTTGCAGTTTTGAAAACTCCTGGAACCAGGGCCTGTTGTGGCACTGCAGCACCAACACAGCTGCTGCACCTTGTCCCCTGCCCTGCACAGCTCCTTGGGAGGCACGGCAGGAGCAGCACCCTGAGAGCCTCGGGAATGCCCCTCTGGGATCCATGGCACACACTCCCAGGGGCTGGAATTGCAGTTCCCTTCCAGGAAAAATGTTCCTGCCCTTGAAGGAAAAGCTCTTATGGAAGAGCCAAAAGCCAAGTGGAGCGAGATCTTACAGTGACATTTCACTGCCAGCCTTCATAATTTCACCCGTAGTTGTTGCAGCTCATGGATTGGGAATGAAATCAGGGCAGGGTCTTTGGTGGGAGCTGCCCTGAGTCAAGGGAGACACTGAGAGAGAAACAGAGCAGGTAAAGAGAGGCAGGAGAGAAAGGAGGTGTTTTGGTTTGGAATGACAGGTGTCTGCTAAGAAAGGCAGGGGCCTCCCCTGAAATGGAAAAATGTAGACTCTTTCTTTCTGAATTGCTATAAATTGGAAATTAAGGGGGGCTGTTGGGTAAAAATATGGGAGCAGGAATAATAGTTTTTTATTAGGGAAGAAAATTAAAAGATAAACATTTCAGTTAACTGAAACAACACTGACAAAATCAGAATACAACCTGACACCCTGTTGGACAGGGTGTTGGTCACAGTCTAATTGGAACTGTGGGTGCAGTCCTCCAGGAGTGTCAGCTGTGGTTCTGTTGGAGAAGTGATCCTGTAGGAATGGAAATCTTCTTCTGAAGAGGAAGGGGCAGCTGTTCCTCTGGGAAAATCCAGCCCAGAAAAAGATGTGTTGGTGGGCCATAATCTCAAGACTAGATGCAGGTAGGAATGCTTGGCTCCTCCCTCTGGGCGGAGCATCTCACAATGGGATTTTACAGTTCTTATCAGTCATGCAGTGACATTCAATAGCCCATTATCAGCAGATGTCTCCCCTGAGGGAGGATTGATTGTGGAAGAGATAAGGAAAAACTGCCCACTTAACACAGGACAACTGCCATACAGATGGCAAATAGAACACATCTTGCTTTTCAGTCAGGGACAGGAGGACACAAACAAAATCAGCTGAGGAGGCGGCACTTTGAAAAGCAAACCAGAGCTGACAGAAAATTAATGGGACAGAAATCAATAATTCTGATAGTTTTATTTATTATCAAAATAAATCACACTCGCCCAGCCCCACACAATCCCGATCCCACAACCTCAAATTTGGATCTCACTTCTCCCAATCTCCTTCCAACTCTATCTCACCCTGGAGGCTGAGGAATCAAATTATTTTGGCATGGGACTGAGGTGGGAACCAGCCATTTTGAGGTGGGATTCACCTATTTTGGGGTAAGATTGAGGAGTTTTGAGTGGGATTGAGTCATTTTGAGGTGACAGACCAATCCACCTTGGCATTTGGAATGGAAAGGTATGGAAAATACTACCAGATATCCCCCAAGAATCCACAGATCCTCCAGAATATGTTCCCAAACCATAAATTCCACCTCAAATACCTTTTAAATGGTGGGATTTTTGACATGTCTGGTCAATACTCTTTTTAGCCATTTTTAAGGTGTTTTTAAGTGATAAAGACAAATCAGAAGAAAATTGGGGCCAAACCAAAACCAGAGACCCCTTGAGCATCCTCTGAGCACTGGACAAAACGAACTCAGCAGAAATTAAACTTAACCCTCCATAAAATGCCTTGAGGAAGATTTCCTCTTCCCACAAGTCTCTTGTGATGTGTTCTGGTTTGAAAGTAAAACCAGTGAGAGACTCCAAGTCAGAAATACAATTTATTGGGAAAAGGGGAAAAGGACAAAAATACATGCAATAATACAAAGGGAAAGGCTACTGACAAAGTCAGAATACAACCTGGCCAGCGTGCTGGTAGCAGTCCGAATTGGAAGAGCTGCAGTCCTCTTGGGATGGCAGATGTAGTTGCTGTGTCTTCTCAGAGAACCTGTGGAAAGGCTCCCCTCTGTCTAGAAATCCCCAGTTTTATCCAGGTGGGAATGCCTAGCTCCTTCCCTTGGGCAGAGCATCTCACAATGGGTCATTATGAGTCACGAGGTGTGTCCTTAATCACCTCCTCCTCCTGGACGGTGTTATCTCTGAGTCATGTGGCCAGGCATTGATGGGGCCATTAACAGCAGATAAGGAAAACTGCCCCGAGGCAACTCCTACTCAGATGGTAACAGGAAAATGTTTGGTTTTTTTTCTTCAGTCTTGGACAATATTGGATTGCTTTCTCTGTAATATTGATTAGTTAATAATCAATGAATTATTGATACTGGATCAATTTCTTTGTAATGGTTATTAATTAATAACCAATAATCAATCATGAATATTTGAGTGATTTCTTTGTAATATTGTGAAAAATGCAGATTGAATGATGCGCTGCTATTGACTATTGATAACTCCCTGCCATTGATTTATAATAATCTGCTATTGATTATTTATAACTCCCTTCTATTGATTATTGATAACTCCCTGCTCTTGATTTGGATGTGTGGAGATGAAGGAACAATGGGAATGGAAATCTCCTTTTTTTTCCTTTTTTTCCCCATTTTTTTCTCCTTTTTTTGCCCTTCTCTCTCCCATGACAAAAATGAAGATTTGCTGAAAAATCATTAAAATGGGAAACAGAACTTTTTTAAAATTGCTTTTTTAAAAAAATTCAGTGAACAATTGGAGCTGGGTAATTGGTTCTCTAATGACTTTAAATTCGTGCTTTGGGTTTTTAAATCAATGCTTTAAAAAAGAACCTTAAAATCCAAACTGGAACAAACTCCCCAAGTGTCACCAACCCCCCCGGTGTCCCCAATGTCCCCAAATGTTCCCAAATGTCCCCAAACCTCCCTAAATGTCCCCAAACTCCCCAACATCCCAAAATCTCCAGAAATGTCCGCAGATGTCCCCAAATGTCCCCAGTCCCCACTCAGGATGCATCGGTTTGTGGGGGATGTCACCCCCCCCCACCCCCCGGTTTAATCTGGAAATATTTGGGGACATCTTGGGGACAATGGGGGGACTTTGAGACACTGGGGACATTTGGGAACATTTGGGGACATTGAGACATTGGGGACATTTGGGGACATTGGGGAAGTTTGGGGAGCTTGGGGACATTTGTGGTTGGGGACATTTTTGGGGGGGGTTGGGGACATTTTTGGGGGTTTGGGGACATTGGAGCTGTCACATGAAGAGCCCCCCTGGAGTGAGAGAGAAGAGGAGGGGACACATTGGGACATTGGGGACACCTGGGACATGGGGACATGGAGATGAAGGGGGACACCGGGGACATTGGGGACACCGGTGTCACCTCCCCGCCGAGGGCCACAGGCGCAGGCTGAGCCCCCCTATGACGAAGGCCACCAGGGCCATCCCCGCCATGTCCTCCACACTGGGCATGGTGGCACCTGTGGGGACATTGGGGACACATCACTGACACCCCCAGATGACACCAACACCCCTGGGTGGCACCGAGCCCATCCTGGTGGCACCAGCCACCCCGCAATGTCCCCAGCTCGCTCTTGATGTCCCTTAGGAGATCCCAGCCCTGTCCCCAGTGTCCCCAACCCCATCCCAGCTGTCCCTATCTCCATGCCTGTGTCCCTGACCCTGTCCCCAGTATCCCCAACCCCATCCCAGGTGCCCCCAACCCTGTCCCAGATATCCCCAACCCCTTCCCAGGTGTCTCCAACCCTGTCCCCAGTGTCCACAACTCCATCCCAGGTGTCCCCAACCCTGTCCCCAGTGTCCCCAGGCATCCCTGGTGTCCCAAGACCCTCCAAACCCCGTTCCTAATGTCCCCAAGTGTCCCCAACCCCACTCCTGATGTCCCCAACCCCATCCTGGTGTTCCCAACTCTATCCTCAATGTCCCCAACACCATTCCTGATGTCCCCAACCCCATCCCAGGTGTCCCCAACCCCAGTCTTGGTGTCCCAAGACCCTCCACACCCCATCCCTGATGTCCCCAGTTGTCCCCAACCGCATCCCTGATGTTTTCAAGTCTCCCAAACTCCATCCCTGATGTCCTCAGGTGTCCACAAACCCTGTCCCTGATGTCCCTAATATGCCCAGCTGTGCCCAAACCCTGTCCCTGATGTCCCCAGGTGTCCCCAAACCCCGTCCCTGATGTCCCCAGGTGTCCCCAAACCCCATCCCTGATGTCCCCAGGTGTATCCTCAGGTGTCCCTCACCTGCCACCACCACAGTGACCCGGTGTGGGGTGTCCCACGCCGCATGTGTCACCAGGCAGCTGTAGCTGTCCCCCGGCGCTGCCGCAGCCACGCGCAGCCCCGCGCTGCGGCTGAAGGTGCCGTCGGCCGCGCGCCGGTGCCCGGAGCTCCAGCTGGGCCCCAGGGTGGTCACCGGGCTGTCCCCCGAGGTGTCCCCAGGGCGTGGCCGGGTGTGTCCGTGGGCGCGGTGTTCCCAGCGGATCTCCACGTCCAGCGGGAAGAAGCCGACGGCGTCACAGCGCAGCTCGGCCGGGAGCCCCGGGGACAGCCGGGACGGCAGCAGGGACACCCGGGGAGGGGCTGGGACACGAGACAGTGAGCTGGGGATACTGGGAGGGACTGGGAGGGACTGGGAGGGACTGGGAAGGAACTGGGAGGGACTGGGAGGGAACTGGGAGGGAACTGGGACATACTGGGAGAAGACTGGGACATACTGGGAGGGAACTGGGACATATTGGGAGGGAGTGGGACATACTGGGAGCCCCGGCCCCGCCCATTCCCGGCACTGACCAATCACGTGCAGCCGCAGCACCTGCTGCACCTGCCCGCGGGGCGTGCTCATGGAGCAGACGAAGGCGCCGTCGTCCGACACCGAGAGCGGCGGCAGCTGCAGCGACACCTCCCTGGCGCCCCCCGGCGGCTGGGAGGACCGAGGAAACGTTCGGCCTCAGCGGCGCCCCCCAGTAACCGGGAGGACCATGGCCGTGCCCAAAAACCCCCAAAAAATGCCCCCAAAAACGACCCCCCTAAACACAAAAAATGCTTCCAAGCCCCCCCACAACAAAACCCCCCAAAATCACTCACCGAACCCCCCCAGGACTTCCCAAAAATTTTCCCTGAAAAATGCTCCCAAAACTTTCCAAAAACTGTTCAATGCCCGCAGTGCCCCCTAGCGGCCGGGAGGACCGAGGCTTTCCAGTGCCAGCGGCGCCCCCTGGTGGCCAGGATGACAAAAGCGGTTTCATGCCCCCAGCGCCCCCTAGCGGCCGGGAGGACCGAGGCTGCTCAGTGGCGCCCCATAGTGGCCAAGAGGCGGCCGGGAGCACCCGACACCCCCCGCTCGGTGGCGCCCCCCGCTGTCCCCGCAGGGCTCCGCAGCCCCTCCCCTCCCCTCACCTGCGCGGTGCCGGGGGGGCTCCCCTGGCCCCCCAGGAACAGCAGCACCCCCGGCGCGGCCTCGGTGCGGCGGGCGGCGGCCGAGTCGAAGGCCAGCAGGCGCCGCGTGGCGCCGTGGCGGTGCCGCAGCCACTGCAGCGTGAAGGGCTCGGCCGGGGGCGTGAAGGCGCAGTGCAGCCGCCCCGGCGCCCCCAGCAGCGCCCGCGTCTGCGGCGTCTGCGTGGACACTAACAGGGACACTGAGGGGTGGGACAGGGCGTCAGGGGTGTGGGGACATCGGGGACACTGGGGACATCGGGGATGTGGGGGGATGTCAGAGACATTGTGGGGCGGGACAGGGTAGTCATGGGGTGCGGGGACATCGGGGACACTGGGGACATCGGGGATGTGTGGGGACATCAGGGACATCGGGGATGTGTGGGGACACTAGGGACATCGGGGAGATATCAGGGACACTGCGGGGTGGGGCAGGGCATCACCGGCGGGGGGACACTGGGGACACCAGGGACACCGGGGACATGGGGATAATGGGGGACATGAGGACAATGGCGGGACATCGGGGACAAGGGGACAATGGAGATGTGTGGGATAATGGGGACAATAGGGGGACATCGGGGACATCAGTAGCATCCGGGACATTGGGGAAATGTCCCCGATGCCCCTGATGTCCCCCCATTGTCCCCATTGTCCCCCAGTGGGGGGACATCGGGGACATCAGAGACATTGGGGATAATGGGTGGACATTGGGGACATCAGGGACATCGGGGACATGGGGACAGTGTGGGGGCATCAGGACAGTGGGGTGATGTTGTGCATGTGAGGACAATGGGGACATTGGGATATTGGCATGGGGAACATGGGGTGACACCGGGGACGTTTGGAGCCGTGGGGTGGCAAACACAGAGGTGACAAACACAGAGCTGGCAAACACAGGTGACACAGAAGTGACAGTGACACACGGGTGCCACACACAGGTGACAATGACACAGGTGACCAGGTGCCACACACAGGTGACAGTGACACAGGTGACACACAGAGCTGTCCCCGGTGTCCCCTCACCGTTGAGGAGCGGCGGGTCTCCTCCCCGCTGCTGCAGCAGCACCGTCCCCTCCCCCTCGGGTGTCCCCAGGGCCAGGAGCCACCAACGTGTCCCCAGCCCGGGGTGGCACTGCGGGGACCCCGGGGATGTCCCCGGGGGTGGCAGCAGCGGCGCCGTGGGGCTGAGCTCGCACCGGGGGGGCTGCCGGGAGGGACCCCAAAATTCCCCCAGCACCCCCAAGGGGTCTGCAGGGAAAGGGAAAGAGCAGGGGGTGAGCTGCACCCCAAAATCCCACCAAACACCCCCAAAATTCCATCAAATCCCCCCAAACTCCCCTCAGCACCCCCCAGGGGACTGCAGGAAAAGGAAAAGAGCAGGGGGTGAGCTGCACCCCAAAATCCCATCAAATACCCCCAAAATTCCATCAAATACCCCCAAAATTCCATCAAATACCCCCAAAATCCCCTCAGCACCCCCCAGGGGACTGCAGGAAAAGGGAAAGAGCAGGGGGTGAGCTGCACTCCAAAATCACAGCAAATCCACCCAAAATCCCCCCAAAACCCCCAAAAATCACCCCCAACCCCCCCCCAGGACCCCACAAAAAAACACCAAAAATTTCCCCCAAAATTCCCTTAAAACCCTCCAGGAGTCACCCCAAAACAACCCCAAAAAATGCCCCCAAAACCCCCTAGAATCCCCCAAAAATGCCCCCAAAACATCCACAGAACACCCCAAGAAGCCCCCCAAAATTGCCCTCAAAAATCGCCCCCAAAAACCCCCCAAAATCCCCTGAAAACCGCCCCTGAACCCCCCCAGAAAAACCCCCAAAAGCCCCCAAAACCCCTCAAAATCGCCCCCAAAACCCCCAAAAATCGCCCTCAAAATCGCCCCCAAAACCTCCCAAAATCGCCCCCAACCCCCCCCCAGGACCCCCCAAAATCACTCCCGAACCCCCCCAGGACCCCCCAGAAGCCTTTCCCGCCCCCCCCCAGAACCGCGGGGGTCCCCCTCAACTGGGGGGTCTCGCACCGATGACATCGAAGGCGTTCTGGGGGTCCCGCGGGGGGCCGGGGGCCGGGCGGGCCTCGGGACCCCCCAGAAGCCGGAGCAGGGCCCCGCGGGGGGAGGGGGCGCCGCGCTCGTCCAGCAGGGGGCAGCGCAGGGCGGGGGGGGGGTCCCCAAAAACCGCCACCCCCCCCCAGGCCAGGAACAGCCCTGGGGGTCAAAAATATGGGGCTGGGGGGGCTTGAGGGGGCAAAGAGGGGATGTGGGGGGTCCTAGGGGGATCTGGGGGAATTTGGGGGGGATTTTGGGGGTCTTGGGTGGACAAAGAGGGGTTTTGGGGGGTCCTGGGGGGTTCTGGGAGCGTTTCGGGGGCATTTGAGGGGAGTTTGGCGGAATTTGGGAAGGTTCTAGGGGGCTTTCGGAATCCAGGGGGGGCTCTGGGGACTCCTGGAGAGATTTGGGGGCGTCTTAGGGGGCATTTCGGGGGAGCCTGGGGGGGATCTGGGGGGGTCCTGGGGTGGTTGTGGGGGTCCTGGGGGGCGTTTAGGTGGTCCTGAACAGGTTTTGGGAGGTCCTGGGGGAGTTTTGGGGGAGATTAGGGAGGTCGTGGGGGATTTGGGGGGATCCAGGGGGGGTCCGGAGTGGTTTAGGGGGTCCCGAGGGGGTTTGGGGGGTCCTGGGGGATTTCAAGAGGGCTTCGGGAGATTTGAGGAAGATCCGGGGGGTCCTTGGGGGGATTTAGGGGAGTCCTGGGGGGGTCTGGGGGAAATTCGGGAGTCCTGGGGGATTTCGGGCGGTCCAAGGGGACCTGGGGGGCCTTGGGGGGGGGTTGGGGGGAATTCGGCAGGTCCTGGGGGATTTTGAAGGGTCCTGGGGGGGGTCCGAGAAGGGATCTGGGGGTGCCGGGGTGGGGTATAGGGGGATCTGGGGGCTCCTGGGGGACTTTGGGGGGTTCCTGGGGGATTTTGGGGGGTCGCAAAGGGGTCCTGGACAGGATTTGGGGGGTCTTTGAAGGATTTGGGGGTGCTGGGGGGGGGTCTTGGGGAAGATTTTGGGGTCCCCGGGGAGATTTGAGGCAGGTTTTTTTTTTTTTGGTGGGGGGGGGAGTGCAGGAATTTGGGAAGTTTTGAGTGGGGAATTTTGGGGGTCCCGGTTTCGGGAATGTCCCGAATTTGGGGGTTCCGATTTTTGGGGTTATGGATTTTTGAGGTTTTCCGAAATTTGAGGGGATTTCCCAGGATTTGGGGTTGAGGGGGGGGGGGCGGGGCTCGGATCCGCCGGGATTTGGGGTCGGGGCGGATTTGGGATCCCGATTTTTGGGGTTTTTCGCCCCTTCCTCACCCGCCAGCGCCAGCCGCGCTCCCGCCATCGCTTTCGCTTTCGCTCTGGCCCCGCCCCAAACCCGCCCCAAATCCCCAAACCCGCCCCAAATCCCCAAAACCGCCCCAAATCCCCAAAACCGCCACAAAATTCCCCCCGGGGGCTCCGGCCACGCCCCAAACCCCAAAATTCTCCTCAGGGACCCTGGCAGGACTGAGCCCGTGGCACAGTGACCCACGCTGCAGCACTCGGAGGGGGCTGTGCCCAGGGGATGGACTCCGCTCCGAGAAGTTCCTGGAGAAGTCTCGGCCGGGAGAGAGCGCAGGGTGCAGCAGGGAACGACTCCTGTCCCTGAGCAGAGGGAGAAGCCCCGGGGGATGAGCTGAGCATGGCCCCATTCCCTGTCTCCTGCCCTGCCGGGGGAGGAGGCGCAGCTGGGAGCAGGGAGGCGTGGGGAAAGCTGCATTTAAGGCTCTGCACTGACTTCTCCTGCTCCTGCTCCGAGTCTTTGGAGTTTTCTGCCAGAAATCTCTCCCCTGCCCCACCCACCCACAGGGCTTGGGGCAGGTTTCCCTTTTCGGGGGAAATCAAAGCGAAGCTCTGATGCACTAACGAGGGGCAGGAGAAGTGAGGCTCCTGGGCTTCCCGCAGAGGCGGAGGCACGGGAGGCGCAGGGCCGGGAAAGCCGTGGCGGGAGGCGCGGAGAAGTTTGTTTGTGTGGGCAGCTCAATCCCGGCTCGGCCCGGGCCCGTGCCGGGGCTGTTCCTCATCTCCGGCTTTCCCCTCACGCAGCCCGGGGGCGCCGAGAGCGCGGGGCGAGGCGGGGCCGTGCGCAGAGCCCGCCCCGAGCTCGCTGCCATTGGCCGCCGGTGCCGTCAGTCGCGGTCGCGGCGCGCTGATTGGTGGGAGCGGGGCGCGGCGCGGCCCCGGCGGCGGGCTGAGGGCGGCCGTGGCCGCGCAGCGCCGCCATTGGCCGAGCGGCTGCGCGGGCCCGGCAGCGGCGGCAGCGGCCGGAGCGCGGTGAGGCGGCGGCGGCGGAGCTCGGAGGCGGCCCCGGCGCAGGTGGGAGCCGCGCCGGGCTCTGCGGGGGCTCGGGGCCGGCTGCGGGCGGAGGGGGCGGCAGGGGGCTCCGGCGGCTCGCCGGTGCCGTGTCCGGCCCGTGCCGGCCCCGGGCTGAGGGCGCTGCGGGAGCGGCTGCCCGCGGTCTCCTTCCCGCCGGGGCCGGGCAGGAGCCGCTGCCGGAGCAGCGCTGGCTCGGCCCGGCTGCTGTGGGTAGGACAGAGGGGCTGCCCCGCGGCCGGGAGCGGGCGGGGAAATTCCCGTCGCCGGAGGTTCGTGTGCCCGGCGGAGAGCGAGGAGTCCTGTCAAAGTGACTTTATTGCCGAGCAGGGGCAGAGGCCGTGGGGCATTTGCCGTGCGCTCTCTGCCGTGGCTGTAGTCCGCAGCCTCCTTTTTATCCTCATTTTCCCGGCCGATCTCCCTCTGCCTTTGCCCACCGGCTGAGTTCCTTGGAAGGTTCCGACTTCCCGATGCGCCTGCTGCCTGTCCTCGTTAATGTGCACCCTCCTTTTGTAGAACAGCCGATATTCATGGCTCTGTTAAGTCTTTGTTCTTCTCCTCGAAGTTCGGGAATGTAGCGGGACTTTGAGCAGCTCTCTGGGTCAATTTGAAACATTTATTGGAATTGGTGGTTTCTCCCCTTATCTACAAGTGCCCGGCCCTATCTCCACGCAGATTCACTCCTTGACTCTGTTTTGTCCTTCCCGGGTCCTCTTTGGTTTTGGGATTATTCTCGGTGCCCTCATTCCCTGTCCTTTTGTAGCCGTTTGTGGATCAGGAGGCCTGGCTGCCACCTGCATGCCCTGGCTCAGCTGCTGGATGAGCTGCACTGCCAAGGTGTGGAGCATGGTAAAAAGATGAGAGTTGCTGCAGCACAGAAGAGGAGAAGCAGCATTCGTTTAACCCCTGGTGTGCTGGGGAGCCAGGAAACCGTGTCCCATTCCCATCCTTTCCATGTTTGGACCAATACATAAACTGCTCTCCTATTTCCTTTCTTATCTTTTTTAGCAGTTTTCTCGTCATCTCTTTGCCAACAGCAGTTTGAGCCATTTAGTTTTCCACAAACTCCTCCTTTTTCTGTTCACAGATAATCTGATCCCATTCTCTGGTGAAATGTTGTGTTCCTCGTTTCAGTGGCTTGGTCGGCAGGAAGGTCAGGAGCTGGAGCTGTCTGGTTGGTTCTTATTCTGAGGACAGCTTGTAATGTAATGATGCCATTGAAATGATAAATGGGTTCTCTGTCTCCTGATATGAATTTGTGAGAAACGCCAATCACTTGGTTTTTAAAATGTTAGAAGTTTAATACTAGTAAAATGGTTATAAAAGTAGGAATACAATTAGACTAATAAAAATTTAGAGTTAGGACAATTGCAAGACATTAAAAAGCAAAGACTTGCAGATGTCCGGATGCTCTCTTGGGCACTTAAGCCACAACAACCATACCTTGTGAATAAAGGAATCACCCCTAAAAAAATACACTGTTGCATATTCTTATATCCTTCATGGTTATGCATACATTTTATTTAAAACAAGTAACTCTGCCTGTTGTATGTCAGCTGTTTTTTTTAATCCCCACGGCATGCTCCAGTCTGAGCATGGCCTGAAGTAATTAACTTCTTCTAGTAAGAAATCCATAAATTGCTCTTCTCTGGAGAATTTAGGTGTTCCTTGAGCGAATTTAGGTGTTCTCATTCCTTAACCCCCCCCCACACACACACACATGCATGTTTTCTCTTTTAACTACTAAAGCTTCATTTTATCTACAAAGCTACGTTTACCATACTATTAAGATGTTCATACAGCACAAGTTATCATTATAACATAATACATGTAGTAACTATCTGCACAGAGCCATATAACATGCATTTTTCACAAAATCATTTTGGTTCCCAGGGGCTGGTCCATGGTGTTGTAGGATTTGTTCTGGTGGCCATTCATCTTTTCCCCATGTTTGGGCGCTCCCTCAAGCTGGGGCTGCATCAATTGACCATTTTTTTTCTTAGTCCTTCATCATATACTTGAATTCCAACTGATTTCCCTGAACTTGTTATAGCAAAACCCCCAGTGCTCTGATACACCCTGTACAGCACAGACAGTGACAGCAGATGTTGGAGTGGGCAGAGGGATGATCCCCCCCTTATTTTAGTGAAGTTTTCCCAACATTCTCCATTTGCTGTTTCCCTTTGCAGCTTCAGCCATTTCTGTTGCAGAGTCAGAGATCCTCAGCATGGGCTCTGCCTTCAGCTGTGCAGATTCCATCTGTGCAAGCAGGCAGAGCTTGGGGTGAGGGGCAGAGGGAATCAGCCAATTCCTGCCCCAGGCAAGAAGAGCCAGGTACATTGTCCCACTTTGCCCCAGCGGTGTTAATTTGCATTTCTGAAGCTCCTCCTGGGTGCCTGGAATGCAGCTTCTCTTCCTCAGCAGCCTTCAGCAGCCTCAGTTGTGCACCCCCCACAATCTACTGCTTTTTTGTTTTCCTTCAAATCATCTATTTATTGTTCATGAGTTAAAGGGTCACCTTTAAATCTCATCTAGTTTTGAAAATTTTGAAAAACTCTAATCACTTGGTTTTTAAAATTTTAAAAGTTTAATAATAATAAAATGGTTATAAAAATAATAATACAATTAGAGTTAGGACAATTACAAGACAAAAAGAGCAAAGAATTACGGATGTCCAGATGCTCTCGGACCCTAAGTCAAGAAAAGCATGACTTGTGAACAAAGGAATCACCCTTAAACAAAGACACTTGTTGCATATTCATACATCCTTCATCGTTATGCATACATTCTGTTCTAAACAAGAAACTCTGTTATATGTCAGCTGTTCCCTTTAATCCCCTGGCATCTTCAAGTCTGAGCAAGGCCTGAAGAAATTAGCTTCTCCTGATCAGAAGCCATAAATTCCTCTCCTTTGGAAGATTTAGGTGTTCTTCGAAGGGAGCATCTCATTCCTAAAAAGAAAACTCCCCCCACATACATTGTCTCTATTTTAACATAATGTTGTAACCTAAAACTACACTTAACACAATATGTAAGGGAATTAATACAGCATAACTTTCTAACATTACACATATAATATTCATTGTAACATTTGTGAAAAGCCAATCATAAATATGCATTTTTCACAATCCCACCTCTTACTGCGCAAGCCAAATGATTTATAAAGAATATTTCCTGTCCTCCTGCGTTCTTTGGACTCTGTTGGTAATCAAATAAAACATGGGATTAAACAAAGAAGAAATATCAAAACACTTGTAACACATAAAAGGAAGAATCCTAATTTCTTCCACCATCCCATTCTCAATACATTACCCCACCTGCTAGTTTTTAACGTTATTTTCCCATTTTTGGACTGATACCTGGGTCATAATTTTTTTCTGATATCCTTTGTTTTTTCCAGGATGGCATCCTCATTGCCATCTATTTTCAACAATCTGTACACCCCATTCTTTAGCCAATAACTAGCGTAAAGCCAACATATTTTAATGCACTGCAGGTGATGTTTGGCTTTGCAGACTCCATATTAATTCCAATGCCTGAGCAGCTTTGTTTATTATCTTCTCTATAACTGCTTGGAGTCATTTAATATGACTCAGGATATAATTTGGGGTTAACACAGAGCTAGACTGCTGTGCTTGTTTTACCTTTTTTTTTTACTAACTGTCTCTTTACCAAATCTTGGACTATATTTCTAAGATCAAATGTAAAACAAATCCATCTCTCTCCTTTTGGACATTCCATGCCCCAAGTATTACTACTTTTTCCTAAGTTCTTTGTAATGTGATAATTTTCCCCCTTTTTCCTGCAGGTACTTAATTTGGATGGGTTATAACAGTGCCTGTTGACATGGGTGTGTGTGACAAAAAGGAACTTTGGTTTCTTTCCATGTGATACTTTCTGTAGCATTTGTGACACGATCTTGCTGCTATCTCAGAAGGGAGAAGACAACAAATGAGAGACAGAAACAGGAATGACAGAGGTCTGGCGTGGCTTATACCCCCACCTCCCCTGCCTGTGGGGCTGCTGCCCACAGCAGGTACGTGTGATCTTCTTGCTGCTGAGTTCAGTGCTCAATCCAGGCTTACCCTCTGTTTCCCTTGTCACTCCTTTTTTACTCATTTCCAGGCAAATTGTTTTTGACACCTTTTAACTGTGGTTTTCCACCATTCCTCAGGTATCTCTCAGTCCACAGGCATTGATAATCCCCATCTACAAAAGCAATTTATTACTTCAGTTTTTGAGGTCTTTCTGTATAGGGGATTGATTCAGTACTCAATACTTCTTGCCATGAGAACATAGATTTTGTGAGCTACAATGCCAATTATTCTCATAAT
Organism: Lonchura striata; assembly: GCF_046129695.1. NCBI lineage: Eukaryota > Metazoa > Chordata > Aves > Passeriformes > Estrildidae > Lonchura > Lonchura striata. The sequence continues at coordinate 63,294,898 of NC_134608.1, read as the reverse complement.
TTAAACATTCACTTATAACCCAGCTGCCATGTCCAATATGGGGATGAATCAAATAAAGTATACAGCATAGTATTAATGGCAATTTCCCTTCTTGCCTGTACAAACCACAGGCTAAGGCCAGACTATCAGAACTCTTTGACTCAAACACTCCCGATCCTCCTGTTTGAAGTGGCAGTGTTCCTCTGCCAAGGAGGTGTCGGAGGCGTCTCAGGGCTTATTCAGGCAGGGCTTAGAACCAGTGATGCAAGCTTTGCCTTATTTCTCAGTTAGGTGTTATTCTTTGTACCTGCCTTGGGTCATTTGGGTCTTCCCAAACCATTACCACCCAGTCCTGGTTGAAAGTCAATTTGGTATCACCTGGTTTAGATGTGATAGTCCATTCCTCACGTTTCTTCACAAATTCTTTTATTTTGCTGGCATGAATTCACCCTCTTTTCCATGGTTGGGATTGCTGCTTTAGTAGTACCTGGAAAGGACTTCTTAATAACAGTGTTAAAAGAAAAACAATACTGCATTAACTTTCACCATTAGTTTTCTTCAAAACTTTCTGGGTTTAACTAAAAACTTTTTCTGTAGCTGCTTCTTCTTCTTGTATCCAGCTGTGCTAATTGCTGCAGAGGCCAATTCTTCTTCTTGTGAGCTATAATTAGTTAAATAAAAAAAGACTAGCCCAAATTTAACACAAGATGTATCACATCTCTTGGTTTTTTGCTTTTTAGGCAACATCCAACTGTTTTAGTCTTACAGACCCATTCTTCAGAACAAAAGCCTCCTTTCCTTAACAACAAAAATCAGAAGGAAAAAAAAGAAGTCTTGTTTAAAAAAATAAAGCACATTGTGAGAGTCAGCTATCTCTGCTTTGATCTTATCTCTATTGGTGGTCCAGCTCTCCCTCTTTTTCACAGCTTTGCCTTTGACTGTACTTCCTCACTCCCCTCCCCTTGTTGTCACTCTGTCTAGCAGGAATGGGGGAGAACTTACAAATAGCGACAGTATGGGGACTTTGGGGTGTATTTCGCTCTTTCTCTTTCTCTCTCTTTCCCTTTCTCTCTCTTTCTCTTTTTCTCTCTTCTTCTCTCTTCTCCCTTTCTCTCTCTTTCGCTCTCTTTTTCTCTTTTCACATTTCAACATCCACATTCCAATATCAGTCCACTTTCTAACATTAGTCCTACATCCTGGAGAGGTGAGTCTGCCAATCACCTCTCCCTCCTTTTTCAACTTCCTTACAAATTTAATTAGTTTTGTTATGTGTGTTCTGCAGGCCTTTAATTCACGGCACCCTCCACCAAGGGCTACCAGCTACCCACAGCTGACAGTGCTAAAACTAAAGACTTATTTTGCTGTCACAATTTTCCATTCACAAGCTTGAAAGGGTTGTAGGAACAAGGTAAACAAAAACTTACTTCTGAAGTGATCTTGCCTGCAATAAAAAATTTAAGGCAATGCTTGTTAGTGCAATATAATTTGCAAAGAAGCCAAGGTTTGATTTGGGAAGGGCATCTGAGGACACAGAGCATGAGTTTTACAAATCTATAATTTGAAGAGGGAATAGACAAAATGTGGATACAGTGGGGGAGACAGCAAGTAAGGAATTTATCTCTGCAATACTCTCTTTTTGACTGCCAGGAGACACTCTCTGAAGAGGTTCTTACAGTACAAACAATAACTGGATGGGAAGAGGCACTCTTGAATTTAAGCTTTGGTGTCAAAATAGGAAACTGCCCCTGAGCACTGCAGTGCTGGAGCACCCTGCCTGCAAACTCACCAGAGGCAAGCCACTGCTGCCACGCTGCAGGGCTGCCTGCAGCACAGAGGGAACCATGGCCAAGCCCTCCCTGCAGGCCTGGGTAATCCACACAAGGAATCACAATTGCTTCATAGCTCTCTAACTCATTCAAGAAATAGGAAACTGTAGTAAACAGAGATCTCCCTCACCATCTTTTTCATATGTGTGTGTCACACACCCACTGTGATGCTGGAAGTAACAAATTGTTTACATTAGAAGATACTGAACCTTTTTCTTCATCTAGCTTTGTAGTTTCCCTTTTCTATATGTAGCCACCTCCCATTGTGGGAAAAAATGAGCCCTATTTTTTTACAAGTGTTTTGTATGCACAATTTTATTTGCTCTTCTAGATACACTGCAAGTAGTTAGCACTTCCAGAAAAACCAGCAAACAAGCAAAACAAAAAAACTAAGAAAGCAAAACACATTTGGGTACATGAAAAAGGACTGGTTGGAAGGAAAATTGTTTCTCATTGATCTACCAAGCGGTTGGTGTTACCTTTAGTTTAACTTTACACACTGAGAACACTTGATTGAACAGCCTGCATTGACTCAAATTAATAGCAGGTTTTGCTATGTCACAGCTGTAAACTAGTTTTTCAATCCTAGAGTACAGTAAGTTATGTATTTCAAGATAAAAATCACAATGCAAATTGGAAGAAATTTAGTACTGCATGAGGTGTGCACACAATTAATTTACCTCTAGAAGTCAGTTTATGACTTTCCTCTACTAGGATTGCAGTAGCTGCTATAGCTTGAATGCACACTGGCCAGCCTTGATTTACTGGATCCCACATCTTTGATAAATAAGCCACGGGTCTCTTTACTCCTCCCCACTCTTGAAACAAAACCCTATGAGCTACCCCCTTTTTTTCATTTACATATAAATGAAAGGGTTTTGCTAGTGAAGGTAAGCTTAAAGTTTATATTGGGGCTAGTTTTAACTTCTTTTTTCTTAATTTTTCATTTTCCTTTTTGATCCATTTTATATCATCTCCCTCTGTCATTTTTTTTTATTCAAAAATTTTACTGTCTGTGTATATCCTTCAATCGACAATCTATAATATCCCAATAATCTGAGTATCTTTCTGATTTCCCCCTTTAAAGAGGGAGGGGGAAGGGATAGAATCCCTGTGTTTCAGTCTGGGTTGAGCTTCCAACTACCCTTACTAAGCAAGTGTCCAAGATATTTTACCTCTGATTCTACAAATTGCAGCTTCCCTTTTGATACCCTTAATCCTTTTTCCCCAAGAAAATTCAAAAGCTTTATAGTAGCCTCTCTAACTTCAGCTTCAGCTTCCCCAGAAAGTAAAAGATTATCCACATATTGGATAATTTGTATTTCAGGGGGAGTGGGGAAAGTTTGTAGTATTGTTTCTAAAGCTTGTCCAAATAAGTTTGGGGATTCTGTAAGCCCCTGTGGTAGTTTTGTCCATCTTAATTGCTGTTTTCTCCAGTTAGTGGGTCCTCCCATTCAAAAGCAAAGATAACTTGCTCTCCTGGGCTAATGGGCAAGCCCAAAAGGCATCTTTAAGGTCCACTACACTAAACCACTGATGCTGGGGAGGAACTTTACTGAAAAGAGTATAAGGATTTGGTACCACTGGATAGCGGGTCTGAGTTCTTTGTTAACCTCCCTTAAGTCTTGTACCAGTCTATAGCTCCCGTCAGGCTTCTTTACTGGGAGTATTGGGGTATTATGGGGAGACATACAAGGTTCTAATGTCCATCCTTTATTAGTCCTTCTATTACTGGCTTTAAACATTCCCGTCCTTCTAAAGGTACAGGATACTGCCGTACATGTATGGGACAATTTTTTTTTCCTCAGTTGTAATCTTTATGGGGTCAATATTTAATCTTCCCCTATTTCCCTCCCCAGCCCAAACTTCCTTGTTAATTCTTCTTCCATCCTCCTGGCCTAGTTTTAAAAGTCTAGCTGTCATCTTCCCATCTTCTGGAACAACCCCTATTCCTAATTTCACCTGTAAATCTTGTCCCAATAAATTGCTACCTGCCCCTGGGACCAAGAAAACATCCCTCATCCAAAATTTAGTTTCTCCCTCTATTACCACATTTTTAATAACGGGTACTGTGAAACTCTCTCCTTTTGCTCCTGTTACTATTACGGTATCTTTGCTTACACTATAACCTTTTGGAATATTTAACATAAAGGTTCTTTTTGCCCCTGTGTCTACCACAAATTCCAATTCTTCTTCTTGGGGACCCACTCTTAAAATTATCTCAGCATTCCCCACCTGGACCCCACCTGCGCCCCCCCCTCGGCCCCATGGCCCCGCAAGGGGAATTTGGGGAGGTGGGAGTGGGGCAGCGCCAAGGCCGGGCCCCCCGCGCTGTCCTGGCGGGAGCGGCTGCAGTGGGGACCGAGTGCGGGCGGGAGCGGCCGAGAGCCCAGCGCTGCCCCAGCCCGACCTGCCCCAGCTCCATCCCTGCCCCTGCGCTGGGATGCTGTGGGTCTGGGGGGAAGAGGGAGCCGGCAGTGGGTGCTGGGCCTGGGGGCAGGAGGAGAAGGGAAGGAGAAGCAGGCTTGAGGAACAGAATGGTCAAAGGATGCAAGTGGCAGGAGAGGGTGGGATTGTGCCAGAGAAGGAGGAATAGCAGGAGGAAGAGGAGTGTGAGGAAGAGTAGAGACACAAGAGGAGGAGGAGGAGGAGCAGAAAGAGGAAGCAGCAGAAGGTTCCACCCCTCCCTGTGTCTGCAGCCTCCCCCCAGCCCCAGGAGTGGTGCTCCCCCCACATGCAGCAGGTAACTGTGGAGCGGGATCCACGATTTTCATGGGGTGAATCTTGGTGTTTCTGAGCTTTCTTGGGCTAAATGTTGGTGCTTTGGTTTTATGTGGCAGCTGAATCTTTATCTTTTGAAGGAGGTTTTTGCTGAGTGGTGATGTTCAGGGAGTTTTTGATTTGTGTCTTGAAGTTTGTGGGATTTTTGGGCTGAATCTTGGTGTTTTGGAGGTTCTTACAGACACAGGATTCCCAATGACTTCCTGAGATGAACTTGGGCAAGGAGGAACCTCCAGTCCAAGGAGCTCTTCTCTTGTTTTTCCCTCAAACCAGGATTTGTCATTGCCAGGGCGTGGCTGGATGGAGGAGGAGGAAAAGTCCCGGAGATGCTGCAGGAGGAGGAGCTGCAAACCCAGCCCAGGGAGCTGCAGGGAGGAAAGAGCCCCCTGAGCCAGGAAGGCGGGCGGAGATCCAGGCGGAGCTCGGAGCTGGTGGAGAAGCCTCATGGCAGGGAGAAGCCCCACAAGTGCTTGGAATGTGGGAAGGGTTTCAGCCAGAGCTCCACCCTGATCTATCACCAGAGGATCCACACTGGGGAACGGCCCTATGAGTGCTTGGAATGTGGGAAGGGTTTCAGCCGGAGCTCCCACCTGATCCGGCACCAGAGGATCCACACTGGGGAACGGCCCTTCGAGTGTGGGAAATGTGGGAAGAGGTTTCGGACCAGCTCTGATGTCCTCAAACATGAGCGGATTCACACAGAGGAGAGGCCCTACCGCTGCCCCAACTGCGGGATGGGCTTCAACCGCAACTCCAGCCTCACTGAACACCGGAGCATCCACACCGGGGAGAGGCCCTACGAGTGTGGGAAGTGTGGGAAGGGCTTCAGACACAGGTCTAGTCTGATCAAGCACCAGGTGATCCACACTGGGGAACGGCCCTATGAGTGCTTGGAATGTGGGAAGAGCTTTGGGTGGAGCTCTGCCCTGAGAATACACCAACGCTTCCACACTGGGGAGAGGCCCTACGAGTGTCCCCAGTGTGGGAAGAGGTTTCGGACCAGCTCCAGTGTCCTTCTACATGAACGGATTCACACAGAGGAGAGGCCCTTCCGCTGCCCCAACTGTGGGAAGGGCTTCAAACACAACTCCAGCCGCATCAGGCACCGGCGCATCCACACTGGGGAGAGGCCCTACGAGTGTGGGAAGTGTGGGAAGAGCTTCTCACAGAGCTTTCACTTGACCCAGCACCAAAGGAGGCACCACTAAAGGAAGCCCTGTGAGTGCCCCGCGTGAGGGAAGAGCTTGGAGTGAGGGAAGAGCTTGGTGTGCTGCTGCAGCTCCATACCTCATGGGAGGATCAGGGCTGGATGATCCCCAGTGAACCCCATTGGGCAGAGCCCTGGTGCCCCCATATAGGGAATAAAACAGAGAGTAAAGCAATGGAGCTGATAAAGGGGCCCGATATCTGAGGCCTGACTGAGCAGAAACTGTGGGAAACACAGACAGTTTAAGTCTCCCTGGGCAAGAAGAGGGGACAGTGGGGGGTGTTGCTATCATGCTGGCGTGGTAGTGTGGAGGAAGGGTTTTAGAAAGGTCTTGGGAATGGGAAACTGAGGAAAATATACATTTTTGTATGCCCCATTGTTTTTGGAAAGTTTTGCTTCAGCATTTCTCTGTGAACCCCCTTCTCCCCACCCCTGAGCAGTTCCCATTTGACCTGACCCCTGGGTTGATTCTGATGCGCCTAAGCTGGACACTGTCTCCATTGTTTAGACCTTATCTCTTAATTTTGCTATATAAAACTGTATCTGGGCAGTAGCCCGGGGTCTTTGGTCCCTGCAACCGTTCAGGCAATACAATCTCTCTGGACTGTATACCACTGACCTCTCTTCGTCTCTTTATCTCCATCCCTAGCGGCGACCGAGGCACGCTGCCGCTTGGACTGTGCTAACCCAGCCGCTGCCTGGTAAGCCCAGGGCAGCGGGACCACGACAAAACCCCGGCCCCTGGAGGGGACAGCTAGCCGGAGGGTCCTGGGGGGCCGGGGAGGGACGGGGGACAGCTTCAAGTGACCCCCAAAAGCCGCAGGAGGTGGCAGGGGTGTGACAGAGGGGATGAGGGGGTGAGAAAGGGACAGAAGGGACATCAGAGTGTGGGAAACCACAGACTGAGGTATTGTTTATTAAGATATATATAAATAAGTTAGGAAACGGATTTGTGAGAAATCACAGACTGAGGATAGGAAACGGAGGGTGAGAAAATACAGACTGCTTACAGACTAAGGTATTGATTAGGAAACGAGGATACGCAAATAGCCTGCGGACACAACATTTGCAAGATAAGGAAACCAAACACACCTGGGGACTGATGATACAAGATAAAGATAACCTCCATTACTCACCGACTGCTTACGTAAACAAAAGGAAACTGCAAGCTTAAACAAAGGAGACCCCTCGGGAATTCATTGAAAGAACGGGATAAAAATGAGGGCTGTTTGAATGAATCGGCGCGGCAGAGAGGGAGCAGAAACTCCCCCGCTGCCCAGCGCTGTCTTTGCTCATATCCTACTTGCTGTAATTAATAAAATTCTAATTGGATTATGATCCATTGTGGCGTAAATTTATAACAATTTCTGGTGTCGTGACTCGGATAAGGAACGGTGGGCTTTGGTCCTCCGGGGAGGCGCCCCGCGACATTTCGTGGTCCCGCGACCAATAGCTTACCCTAACCTTACCGACGAACCTAAAGTCTAGGATAATGAGCAAAGGAGAGACCGGTAAAAAATCCCATAAAAATCCTGTGCACGAGAGTCCGGACGAAGACGCAGGACGCATAAGTAGTGAAATTATTCGCAGAGCGAAACTGTTCACGGTGAAATTTCTCACGGGTTTTCCGTTCGGGCGGGATTGGGTTTCCTGGAATATAACGAATGAGAGGTTCGATATACTGAGCCAAGCAAGTGTGGACTCTTAAGTACTGCGTTTTCCATCTCCCGCGAGGGACTGGGCCAGGAACAAGAGGAGCGAGTACGTGTGTGTGTGGAGATATTCCAGAAGATGGGGGCGAAGGGAAGCAAGCCTTCGACTCCCATGGGAAGGGTACCCACTGTACCAAAGGATACCCCTCTGGCATATATCTTAGATAATTGGAGATATTTCCCTGGAACCCTAGGGAAAGATAAGCAAAAAATGATAGAATATTGTACTAAGATATGGGGAGGGAAGAAGATTTCTAAAAATGTCTTTTGACCAGTTTATGGGTCAGAAAAAGATTGGGTAAGGCAGCAGTTAAACCTCTGGGTAAATAATAAAAAACTCCTTAACCCGGAGGGGAGACAATACGCGGAAGTGTGGCTAGAAAGACCGGGAGCTGGACTTTATCCGCTGAATGAAATAAAAACTAAACATAAGAAAAAGAAGGAAGAGTTAGACGAAACCCTTCTAACCCTCCCTCCTTACATCCCTCCTCCTGTTTCCGCAGCCCCTCCAGAGGTCTCCAGAGCACCCACTCCCTCACCAGAGTCAGAACAAGGGTCTCCCCCCGTTCCTAGACACGTAACTAGAAGTCAAAGAGGGGAAGCTCAGATGTACCCCCTAAGAGAAATACCCATGGGGGGACCTCAACCTGTGATTGGATATATTTCCGTCCCCTTAAACTCGGCTGACTTACGAGATTTTAAAAGAACCGAGATGGGAAGCTTAATTGAGGACCCACTCGGAGTAGCAGAAAGACTAGATCAATTTTTGGGACCAAGCCTTTATACTTGGGATGAGATGCAATCTATCCTTGGTCAATTATTCAATACCGAGGAAAGAGATATGATTAGACGAGCAGGAATGAGACTGGGATTCTCAACATGCTCAGGGACCTCAAGCAGATATTAAATGGCCACTCCAAAGACCTAATTGGAATAATCAGGATCCGGCGCTTAGAACTCATATGCAGGACCTGAGAACTATAGTAATTCAGGGGATTAGAGAAGCAGTACCCCGTGGGCAGAATATCAATAAAGCATTTAATGAAATGCAAAAGAATGATGAAAGCCCTACTGAGTGGCTGGAACGACTAAGGAAAGCCCTTCAGCTGTACTCTGGGGTAAATCCAAACGACCCTTTAGGGCAAATGCTCCTCAAAACTCAGTTTGTGGCAAAATCATGGGAAGATATCAGGAAGAAGATTGAAAAGTTAGAGAACTGGCAGAATAGAGGGTTAGATGAATTATTGAGGGAAGCTCAGAAAGTCTACGTAAGACGGGAAGAAGAGAGCAGCAAGCGACAAGTAAGAATGATGGTAGCAACAGTCAGAGAGGATCGCAAAGGGCGAACTGGTGAACACAGATCTGCTAGAATGAAACAAATAGAAAAGGAACAGAGGTTTGTTTTTACTGTGGAAAAAAGGGACATATAAGGAAGAATTGCAGAGAAAGGATCAGAGATGAGGAAATATTGAAAACAGAATAGGGGAGTCAGGGGCTCTATATCTTAGGGGACCGGAGTCATCATGAGCCCTTGATAAAAGTAAAAATAGGTCCCCATAAACAAGAGTTCACCTTTTTAGTAGACACTGGGGCTGAAAAATCAACTATTAAGCAGATACCTGAGGGATGTAAAGTTTCCCCTGAAAAAGTACAAGTAATTGGGGCAAAAGGGGAACCCTTTAAAGTAAGCAAAATCAAAAATGTGGTATTCGAAACTGAAAATAAATTTGGAATGGGTGAACTCTTGCTCGTCCCTGAAGCAGAATTTAACCTGTTAGGACGAGACTTAATTATTGAATTGCAATTAGAAATTAAAGTGAAAAATCAAGAGTTGGCAGGGTCTGCTTATCCTTTGACCGTGGATGATCAAAAACAAATTAACCCCAATGTCTGGTACTCTCCGGACACAATTAGTAGACTGGAAATGCCACCGATTAAAATCCAAATTTCCGAACCTCACATACCTGTGAAGGTAAGGCAATATCCCATATCCTTAGAAGGACGAAGAGGATTGAAGCCAGAAATTGATCGATTATTGGCACAAGGAATCTTAGAGCCCTGTATGTCACCCTTTAACACCCCCATTTTGCCTGTAAAGAAACCAAATGGGAAATATCGGCTCGTACATGATCTAAGGGAAATAAACAAAAGAACTATTACTCGGTTCCCTGTGGTAGCAAACCCATACACATTGCTAAGCAAACTAGGACCCCATAATTCCTGGTATAGTGTGATTGATTTAAAGGATGCCTTTTGGGTCTGTCCACTGGCAGAAGAATGCCTAATTATTTTGCCTTTGAATGGGAAGACATAGAGACGGGCTGGAGACAGCAATTAAGATAGACCGTGCTCCCCCAAGGGTTCACTGAGTCCCCTAATCTGTTTGGACAGGCCCTAGAAGAGCTCTTAACAGAATATCAAGTACAAATGGGGAATGTGCTGTTACAATATGTAGATGATCTGCTCATAGCGGGGAATAATAGGGAGAATGTAAGAAAAGAAACCATTCGACTCCTAAACTTTCTTGCACAAAAGGGACTACGGGTATCACAGGAAAAGTTACAATTTGTAGAGGAAAAAGTAAAATATCTGGGACATTATCTGTTTAACGGCCAGAAGATACTAGATCCAGAGCGTATTAAAGGAATTCTGGAATTACCTATGCCTGTCACTAAGAGGCAAATTCGGCAGGCATTAGGGCTATTTGGGTATTGTAGACAATGGATAGAGAACTACAGCTTTAAAGTTAAATTCCTATATGAACAACTGCTTAAAGACAAAATACCCAAGTGGACTCTTCAGGATCAAGAGCAGTTTGCCAGCCTTAAAAGGGAGCTAAGCCAAGCACCAGTTTTAAGTCTCCCGGATTTAAAACAGCCATTCCATTTATTTGTTAACATACATGAAGGAACGGCATTCGGAGTATTAACTCAGGAATGGGCCGGACAAAAGAAACCAGTGGCATACTTATCAAAGCTGTTAGACCCTGTGAGCAGGGGTTGGTCGAGTTGTTTACAGATCATTGTTGCTGCTGCCCTATTGCTTGAGGAACAAACCGCATTACTTTTAATGGAGAAGTTGTCTTATATGTGCCTCATAACATCAGGGGAGTGTTACAACAAAAAGCAGAAAAATGGCTTACAGATAGCCGAATATTAAAGTATGAGGGAATACTTATAGAATCCTCTAAATTATCTTTAAAAACTACTGGAGCAGTTAACCCCGCTGAGTTTTTATATTCAGGAGAAGGTAATGAACCATTACACGATTGGTTTCAAACAATTGAACAACAAACACGCATTAGGTCAGACTTAGAAGAAGAAGAACTACAATGTGGAGAAGTATTATTCATAGATGGGTCATCACGAATAGTAGAAGGTAAACGATTGTCTGGATATGCCATCGTTAAATGGGAAAAAGGGGAATTTAAGACAAAAGAATCCGGCTCCCTGAGTGCCAGTTGGTCGGCTCAAGCCTGTGAGCTATATGCATTGTGGAAAGCATTAGTGTTACTGAAGGGAAAGGATGGGACTATATGTACAGACTCACGTTATGTGTTCGGAGTAGTACACACCTTTGGGAAAATATGGGAGGAAAGGGGATTTGTTAACTCCCAGGGAAAAGAACTGATACACCCGGAATTAATTCGGCAAGTTCTGGGGGCATTGAAAATGCCAAATAAAATAGCAGTTGTACATATAAAAGGACACCAGCGAGGTACAAGTTACCAAGTTGGGGGAAATAATGCAGCTGATATAGAGGCAAAACGAGTGGCAGGCAATTATAATATAATTTTGACTATGCAACAAGTACCTATTAGTAAAAATTTGAGTTTTTAGTCTGCGGAAAAAGAAAAACTAGAACAAATAGGAGCTAAGGAATGGGATGGGAAATACATATTGCCAGACAGGAGAGAAGTCTTGCCAAAGGGCATAGCACTTGAAATATTTTCAAAAATACACAGTAAAGCACACTGGGGAACTCAGGCGTTAGTTGATAATTTTAATCAACAGTTTGCCTGTATAGGCATATATAATATAGCAAAGACAGTTACAGCAGCCTGCGAGACCTGTCAAAAGGTTAATCGAAACAACATAAAACAAAGACCTCTTGGAGGACGTTCCCCCGCATACCGACCATTCTCACATATACAAGTAGATTTTACTGAACTACCTAGGGTGGGGCGTTAAAAATATTTATTAGTAATGGTGGATCACTTAACACATTATGTTGAGGCTTTTCCTACCTCCAGGGCAACCGCTAACCAAGTCACTAAAGTGTTACTTGAACACGTTATACCTTGATATGGAGTACCTGAGGTAATCGACTCAGACAGAGGAACACATTTTGTATCAAAAATTGTTTAAAGATCTGACAGAAAACTTGGGTATAAAGTGGGAATACCATACACCATGGCATCCACAAAGTTCAGGAAAAGTTGCAAGGATGAGTGGAGAAATTAAAACTATTTTGACTAAATTAATTATAGAAACCAAATTATCATGGATTAAATGCCTACCCATGGCACTATTAATTCTCAGAACCAGACCCCGAGCAGATGTAGGAATATCAGCATTTGAAATGGTGTATGGAATGTCCTACAGAATTGAAAGCCCACAAACAAATGTTTTAATTAGAGACCGTGTGATTAATGAATATGTTTCATAATTAGCAAAACATCGTAACCATCTTTGGGAATGTGGACTGATTGTGCAACGACCCCCATTGGACTTAAAAATACACAACGTTAAACCTGGGGATTGGATATTGATTAAAGTGTGGAAAGAAGAAACCCTAAAGCCCAATTGGGAGGGACCTTATCTTGTTTTGTTGACAACAGAAACAGCCGTCCGGACTGCTGAGCGTGGATGGACTCATGCCAGCCGCCTTAAAGGCCCAGTAACGAGACCTCACTGAAAAGTAATCAATACCCCAGGTGACACCAAGATAACCCTGAAAAGATAACATAATGATAAAGACGTTATTTTATTTTTTTGCTGCATTACCTTTTGGTATAAAGTGTGTATTGCTGTTTATATATGCTATAATTACTTCTTTTTTTATCTATTATATATGGAAGCGTACAAAGTGTGTAGAAGGAAATTGCTAGACATATGTAGCCACACCATAGTGAATATAGAAGGTATGCTGATGTAAATAATATATATGTACTCTAAATATACGAATTTGTGGTAATGATATAAACTGTAATTGTTATCCGTCTGCTTGTTTTAGGTATAAGGTATGCCAAGATAAATGGTGAACACACTGTGAAGGTGGATACCTTTCCAACGAACCAGTCCTCCTTTGTGGTTGAAATCTTGGCTATAAAGTGTAGAGGGGAAGTACTAACTGTGTCTTGCTTTGCCCCATTAGTTCTAGCTGCAAAGTGGGAAGCCTATATAAACAGGCAGAAATCCCGAAACAGCTGTTCTCCTGAAGAATTCCCTTGCTGCCGAGAAGATGATACCCCCCCGTGACTCGACGCAACCGAGTCAATGGGTGAGGCAAAAGAGGAACAAACTGTGGAGAAAAGAATCAGAACAATGGGACGCAGAGGCAGCAACGGTCGAACTTCCCCAGGATTGGTAAAAATATACTTAAATTGGCAAAATTGACAGACACCCTTTTTCCTGGTATACCGTTACTCTTGATATTGATAATAACCCAGGCAGAAGGGGGAAATCCTCATGAACCATTTCAATGGGAACTAATATCTTGGGAAGGAACGAGAACAATAGCCACTTTTAGCAAACCAGGTCCACCTGAATTCATAGTAAAACTTTGTGATTTAGTACCAATACATTGTGTAAAAGGACCTCCATTTTATATATGCCCGGCCTCTGGACCGTCTTACTGTAATTATCCTGGACATTATTATTGTGGTTATTGGGGATGTGAAACAATAGCCTTGGGCTGGTCGGTAAAGGCTCCTGATAAATATATAAAAGCAACCTAGACTCCTAACGAATGTGTGCTTGAACAAACAGGTGTAGATCTTACAGGTCTGCGTGACAATTATGTAGCTCCTTGTGACAAGGAAGTCTGTACCTACATCAAATTTCAAGTATTACATCCCCTAGAAGACAAGTGGTTAGTGGGACGAACATGGGGAATACGGGTTTATGGAGGAATTCCTAAAGACGTGGGAGGGCACTTTCTCATAAGAAAAGTTAAAATACCACATGATTCACTCCCTGTTGGGCCGAATAAAGTATTGAATTTACCCACTTCCCCTACAAAAAAGATTGTCCCCGCAAGTGTTACAACCACTCGTCCCAACTCCCTATCAGTAACAGATCGAATAACTAATGACAGGGTGACAGTTAGGGATTCAGGAGCGTCAAAATCCAAAGACCCTTTATGGGATTTAATGCAAGCCTCTTATCGTACCCTTAATGAAAGCAAACCAAATATAACTAAGGAGTGCTGGTTATGTTATAATGTTAGACCACCATATTTTGAGGCAATTGGAAAACCAGATAAGATTCAATGGTCTAGTGGTTCAAACCCACGAGAATGTCCATGGAATGACCAAAAAAACCATACGCAAGGAATTACTATTCAATTAGTAACAGGTCAAGGAAAATGTATCAGTACAGTGCCCAAAGATTATCAGCCTCTGTGTAACCAAACAACAATAATCACTACAAAAACTATAGAGAGACACAAGAAGAGAAATGACAAATGGGCTATCCTGGCACCAGGAGCTAAATGGGTTTGTTCAGACACCGGAGTAACGCCTTGCCTATCCCTAAAAGTGTTTGATCAATCTCAGTTTTGTATACAGGTGATTATAGTTCCTCGTCTTATCTATCACACCTCTGAAGAGGTGTTACGCCACTTTGAAGGAGACCTGAATATACAAAAACGAGAACCAATTACGGTGGTAACCTTAGCTACACTGCTGATAGCGGGTGGAGTTGGAACAGGTACAGGCATAGCCTCCTTAGTAAAAAGTCAGGAACTACAAAGTTTACAGATGGCTGTAGATGAAGATTTAGCAAAAATAGGACAATCTATCCAAAATTTAGCCACTTCAGTAAAGTCTTTATCAGAAGTAGTATTGCAAAATAGAAGGGGATTAGATCTGTTATTCCTAAAAGAAGGAGGATTATGTATAGCTCTCAATGAAGAATGTTGCTCTTTTGCTGACCATACAGGAGTAGTCCAGGATACTATATCTGAACTCTGGAAAAGGTTAAATCAACGTAAAAAAGATCGTGAGGCGGGCAGGTCATGGTATGAAAATTGGTTTAATGTTTCACCTTGGTTAACCACTTTGTTATCTGCCTTAGCAGGACCACTGATTATATTGATTCTGGGATTTATATTTGGGCCTTGTATATTACGCTGTATTTTACACTATGTTAAAAAACGATTTGACATAGCTAAACTACTTATTTTAACTACGAGGTCGGGGGCAAAATATAAAAGTGCATCTATTGATGAGGATGAAGATTGTTGTGAATGTATTGTGCCACATGGGGGCTACGCCTATTGTAATTGTGAAGTATTACCTTGTGAGTGCTATGATAAATGTTTAGATTGTGGAAGAAGGTTTATTTGCAATAGCGAGATTGAAAGCAGCGTCTAATAAACAATAATGGGATAAAACAAGAAAATGGGGGTAATTGTGGGAAACCACAGACTGAGGTATTGTTTATTAAGATATATATATAAAGCTAGGAAATGGATTTGTGAGAAATCACAGACTGAGGATAGGAAACCAAGTGTGAGAAAATACAGACGGCTTACAGACTAAGGTATTGTTTAGAAAACAAGGATACGCAAATAGCCTGCGGACACAACATTTGCAAGATAAGGAAACCAAACACTTACACCTGGGGACTGACGATACAAGATAAAGATAACCCCCATTACTCACTGACTGCTTACATAAACAAAAGGAAACTGCAAGCTTAAACAAAGGAGACCCCTCGGGAATTCATGGAAAGAAAATGGGATAAAAGAGGACCGTTTAGACAAATTGGCGCGGCAAAAGAGAGAGCAGAAGTCCCTTTACCGCCCAGCGCTGTTTTACTCGTATCCTACTTGCTGTAATCAATAAAATTCTAAATTGGATTATGACCCGTTGTGGCGTAAATTTATAACATAAGTCAATCCTCCTAATCTGCCTTTTTCTAAGAGAAGCACTAAACAAATCATATGCTGCTTGCCTTTCCATGATTACGTCGGTACCGTTGCTGGCTCCTTCAGGCTTCGGCAGCACGTATCGGCTGAGCTTGCCTCTACGGTCACTCAGGGCGCGGAGCAGAGCGTTTGGCCTCTTTTCGATATCTCGCCGTCCTTCCAGCCGCAGGACCCGAACCCCAACGCAGCACCTCTCTTGCCTCTGGCTCGGATAAGGTCCCTGCTTTCGGGCGCCAGTTGTTGGAGGGTGCCGCGGGAGACAAGACTCATGCTATCATGATCATCAAGTCTCACTTTATTGTGACAGATTACACAGTTTATATATGTTCGTTAATTAGCTCATACATATTGCAAAAGCCGAGCTCATGATTGGTTGCTATGTGACTTGTACTATTATCTTAAAACTATCTTTGTGATTGATACTTGCCTGTCCAGCTGACCTTGCAGTTAGAACAGCTTAGCACTTCTTTGTTCTTCTCTATCTATTTTTACATACCAAGCAGTTTCAATATCCTGCTTTCTGCACACCATCTGTTCTTCAGGGTCATGCGAACTTTGCAGCAGTCATGTAGCCCTCTCTACTTGGATTAGTTTTACGGTATCATGTCCCCTGTTGTACAACCATTCTTCTGCCAAGCTCTCTTCAGTTATAGGCTGAGTTAAATACTGTTAAATGTTATTCCTCTGTTAAATTGCTAAGTTGTAGGTTATAAGTTAGGTTAAATACTGTTAAGCTCTTCTCTTTGCTAAACTGTGACTATCAAACTATCATTTAAGGTTTAGATGTAAGTTAAGTCCTGTTAAGTTGGAGCTCTGTTAAGCTTTTCGGCCATATTCCTTTTATCCTTGCTCTCACTGCCCTTTTGTCACACACATACACACACACACAGTTCTCAGTTCATTCCTGGTTTGATTGCCTGGATTTTGTTTGGTTTTGTTGTTGCTTTGTTTCCTTGCTGTGCCTAAAGTGAAAAGTCAGGAGCAGAGTGACTCTTGCCAAGGAACTTTGTGCTGCTGTCACTTTAATATTAAGCCCATCCCGGGATGGGCACTGGCATGAGGGGATGTGCAGTGCCAAGGGCAGGACCATGGGGCGGCCCCTGCCAGGCTGCTGAGCAGGGACAAGGAGGCACTGAGGCCCCAGGGCTGCAAGGGTCACTTGTCCCCTGGTGGCCTCAGGCTCAGGGCCAGCAGCCATGGCCAAAGGGCTGCACAGGTTGGCTCTGTCAGGGCCTTGCAGCTGCTGCACATCCCTGAGCCCTCTGCAGCCCAGGCTGTCCCACGGTGTCCCTGCCCTGCGCCTCTGTCCCTGCAGGCTGTCATCACCCCCGGCTGCCCCACCTCGCTGGCCCTTCCTTTGCTGGCAGCTCTGCCTCCTGCTGCCCCTGCCTGGCCACACAAAGCCTTGGGCTGCTCCAGGCTCCTGCTGGGGATGTGTTGCACCACAGCCCTGCCCTGGGAGGGAAATTCCTTTCTCCTCCTGTGTCCAGTCTGGACTTCCCAGCTGCATTTGTGGCATAATTTCTCTCCCTGCCTGATTCCCACTATGGAGAAAAGCTCCACCATTTCCACATCCACCCTTGAAGCCCTGCCAGGCCACTCGTGATCTGTCCTCAGTCTCTTCACAGCTGAGCCCAGGCACATCAGCCTCCATACATGGGTTATGTTCTTGAGGCCTGCAAAACCCAGCTCGGGAGATCTCTGGGCCCTGTCCAAGGTGTTTGCAAAGGAAAACATTCTGCTCATATCACCAGAGGCCAAGGCCAGGCAGAACTGTCTGTCCTGGCAGCTTTTGTCTGGGAGCAATCCTAGGATAGAAGGAACTTTGGCGGCCACATTCCAGTTCCTGCCATGGCCCCTGGACAAGAGGGTCAGTTCTTTTCTGCAGGAAGGAAGGCACAGAGCCCCAGTGCTTCTGAGGCAACTGAGATGCGACCATCAGAGGCCAAGGCCAGCCAGAGCTGGCAGGTTTTTTCCTGGCAGATACCCTTGCATACAGGAAATTTTTTAGGAGAAGTACCAATTTTGTCCATGGATGTCTGAAAAGAGGGACAGTTCTTGTCCATAGGAAGGAAAGCACAGAGCCCCAGTGGTTCATGGGCAGATGAGAAGCAGCCCTTGACATTCCAAGATCAACCAGACCTGTCAGGTGGCCCCTGGGAGGCCAAGCCTGCCAGACCTGTTCCCTGTTCCCCTCATTCCATGGAGCCCCACAGTGTCCCAATGTCCCAATGGTCCCTTGTTTCCAGAAGGCCCTGAGGTGTCACAATGCCCCCTTGGTGACACCAGGCCCTGAAGGGTCGGAATGGTCTCCATGGTTCCACAAGGCCCCACAGAGTCATGGTGGTCTCTGGGTTCCATGGAGCTCCGCGGTGTCACCATGGCCCCAAAGTCCCAATGGACTCCATGGTTCCACCAGGTCCTCACCGTGCCACCATGGTCTCCACAGGAAGGGAACAACCCACCCCAGTGCTGCAGGGGCAGATGAGCTACAGCCAACAGAGGCCAAGGGCAGCCAGATCAGATGGTGCTGGCAGATTTTGTCCTTGGATATAGGGAATTTTAGAGGTGGAATGCCAGTTTCAGACCTGGCTGCCTGGAGGAGGACGGTTCTTTTCCATAGGAAGGCAAGGATGGAACATGGGTGTTTCAGGGGCAGATGAAAGGTGACCATCAGAGGCCAAGGGCAGCCAGACCTCTCTGATGTGGTATTTTTTTGTCTGAAAGCAACCCTTGGATATAGGGAATTTGGGAGGTGGAACCCAAATTTCGGCCATTTCTGCATTGTTAAGAAGGACAGTTCTTTTCCATAGGAAGGAAAGCACCGAGCCCCAGTGTTGCAGGGGCAGAAGCAGAGAGAGAAGGCTCCTGGGAGGCCGGGCCAGCCAGACCTGTTTGTCCTGGCAGCTTTTGTCACTGAGAAATCCTTGGACCTAGGGAATTCTGGAGGAGGATTCCAAACTTTGGCCACGGGCATCTGGTCAAGATGGATGGTTTTTCCCACAGGAAAGAGAAGCGTGGAACCCAGGTGTTTTGGAAGAAGATGAGAGGTGGTCACCATAGGCCAAGAGAGCCAGACCTGTCTCTCCTGGCACCTTTCATCTGGGGGAAATCCTTGGATATTCAGAATTTTGAAGGTGGAATCTCAGTTCTGGCCATGGGCACCTGGGCAGGAAGAAGAGTTCTTTTCATCATAAAGGAAAGCACAAAGCCCCAGTGTTTCAAAGGCAGATAAGGATCAGCTCTTTGGAGACCAAGGCCAGCCAGACTTGTCTCTCCTGGAAGCTTTCACCTGAGAGAAATCCCTGGATATAGGGAATCCTGGAGGCGGATTCCCAACTTTGGCCATGGGTGCCTGGATGTGAAAGGTGCTTTTTTCCCATAAGAAAGAAAAGCACAGGGTCCCAGTGTTTCACAGGCAGATGAGAGGTGGCCCTGGGTGGCCAAGCCAGCCAGACCTGTGTGTCCTGGCAGATTTCATCTGGGAACAATCTTTGCATAGAAGCAAACTAAGAAGAGGAATCCAGATTTTGGCCATGGGCACCTGGAAGAGAAGGACAGTTCTTTCCACAGGAAGGAGAGCACCGAGCCCCAGTGCTCCAGGGGCAGATGAGCAGCAGCCCTGGACATGCCAAGGTCAGCTGGACCTGTCAGGTGGCCCCCAGGTGGCCCAGCCAGCCAGGCCTTGATGCCTTGAGAGGCCACCTAGAGCAGAGGCTGGACAGTGTTACAGGAGTAAAGTGGGGATTTATTAAAAAGGCCTTCAAAGGATTCACCTGGGCAGTACAAGGGCCTAGCTGAGGGTACACCCAGGATGGACGCCAGGTCACACGTTTTCACAATTTTGTAAGATTTGTTTCATTTCCATATTGGGGTTAATTGTCCAATTACACCTTCAGATTATGCAGCCCCACCCTCCCAGTCTGCTCTCCTCAAATCACTGTTGTTTTCACTTTTTGGGCCTGAAGCTGCAGCAGTGTCTTTGGTTCTCGAGCAGGAAAAGGATTGTTTTGTCTGACTGCACTGTAAGAGAACTTGCTGACACTCTACATGAAGTTCAGAGTTACAGACTGATACAGCACAGAATTGGGAAAATATGGAAGCTAAAACTTAAGGCATCAGCCTGTCCCATGTTCCCTTGGTTCCATGGGGACCCACAGTGTCACAATGGCTCCTCCGTGACACTCTGGGCTGCACAGTGTCACCCTGGGCCCTTGGATCCATGGGAGCTTCCCAATGGTCCCCTCTGATTCCACGAGGTCCCCACAGTGTCACAACTGACCCATGGCTCCATGAGGTTCCCCAGTGTCACCAGGGTGTCCTTGGACCTGCCTTGTCACAACTGACCCATGGCTCCATGATGCTCCATGAGGTTCCCCAGTGTCACCGTGGTCGCTGTCAGAGGCTGGATGAGATCAATGTCCTCAGACACCTTGGGCTGAGCTGTCAATCAGTCACTCTGCTGGGACAGCGCTGACCCAGCTCTGAACACCTGAGATATCAGAAGTCCCAGCTGGGGGGGAGGCCCACGAAGGCCCAGGGGCTTAAAACCAAGGAGCACAAGGTCAGCCCCTGGTATGGACTCTGCCTTCTCCTGGGGTTTGTGTCTCACCCACACTGGAGCCCCGGGAGCTGGGAGCCACATGTGTGTCTTTCTGTGGAGCTTCTCTCTTCCTGTCTCTCTCTCTTTCCTCTCCTTCTAATGCTCTTTATATGGAACATTTGTGGGTACCTGAACAACTTCAGTGTTTAGGGCTTTCCAGGCTAAATGGGCTGAGTTAATGAAGTTACAGCTGTGAAAAATGATTTAAGTTGGATTGGATTGGTATTAAACGCTTTTCCAAAGTTCCTTGTTCTTTTGTACTTTGCCAGTAAAATTTTGGGGGTCCCGAATAGGCGCTGAGGGGCACTTGGGGGTCCCGGAGGGTCTGGGGGACACTGATGGGACAGATGGGGGCGGTACCGGGGTTCTGTGGAGCGCGGGGCATGACGGGCGTTGTAGTCCTGGCTTTAATGGGGCTCTATGGGGCCGCAGAGCATGACGGGAGTTGTAGGCAAAATAAAGGATGGCGCAGGCCCCAGGCCCCGCCCACAACACCATGATCCCTGACGCTGATTGGTGGGAGCCGTGATGGGCGGGAGCCTCGGCCAATGGGAGGCAGTGCGGGTGGGAACAGCCCATTCAACCCCTCCAGTCCCTCCCAGTACAGCCCAGTTCATCTCCAGTGCGGCCCAGTACAGCCCCAGTGCCCCTCCAGTCCATCCCAGCACAGCCCAGTTCATCCCCAGTACAGCCCCAGTGCCCCTCCAGTCCCTCCCAGCACAGCCCAGTCCCTCCCAATACACCTGAGTTCATTCCCAGGCCCTCCCAGTCTCCCCAGTGTCATCCATATCCTGCTCCAGTGTCCCCCAGTCTTCCCCACAGCGTTCCCGCCCATTGCGGGGCAGCGGCGCAGATGGAATGTCCTGCGGCCCAAACCTCCTGCTCCTGCCACACAGCGCCAGCCTTCTCCCCTCCTCCTCCTCTCCCAGCACGGCACAAATTCCAGCTCGGAGGAGGCTTCCCCAGACAGGGCTCCGGCTCCTTTCTCAGCCCGAGTGTCCCTGCAGAGGAACAGGGCATCTTTCAGGCACTTCCACAAGATCAGGGTTCCCATTTCATGGGGAATCTGGGATGAAAATGGCCTTTTTCAGAAAGACAAATGCAGAGGAGATGGATTAGAAATTATTTGGGAAAAGTGACCCTTCTTCCAGACAAAGTTCACCAAGTCATTGCCTGCATTTCTCCTTTTCAGATTGTTACAGTCATCTCCTGAAAGGTCCAGATTGTTCTGGTGCTTTTCATGAACTGATTGAACTCTTGATATATATCAGTGCATGAGATGTGGAAGCTTCTAAAATGAACACAGAAACAAACTCCCTCTGTCAGCCCATTTTCATCTTCTACATCACTTTCAAGCTGTCCATAGGGGTGTTGGAATGATTATCACACAGCTCTCCATTTCTGGCTGCAGACTCTGGAGATTCTTTCTCTGCATTCAGTCAGGCTTGCATTCCCTGACAATTCCTGGTAGCCCATCATGGCTTCTTAGGGCAGAACAATAACAGTGAAAATCTCACCAATGGCACAACTGCCCAGCCCACAAGGAAAAGAAAGAACAAATTGTAAAGTTCTTCAACTATTTGTCACGCTTTTCTGCAAGAGTCGAGCTGCACACACAGTGTGGAAAGGCAAGAAAAGCTGAAGTTGGTGGCACATCTTGTGACAGAAGCTGCTCAAAGCCTCCTCGTTCTCCAGCAAAGGTTCTTGGAAACAGCAAACAGGACTGTGGAAAAGATTCTGAGAAAACTGAAACAGCTTTTAAGAAATGAAATGAAAATGGAAAGAAACAATCCAAGATGTTTTTCTCTGTTTATTTTTAGGCTACCCTTTTCTATCTTTCACTACTTCTCCTTCTCATTAATTGCAAATGGATCTCGCTTCTATGATCCACGACATGGCAAGTTTTAGACAGTGTAAAATACCATGAGCTACACACAGTTTGCCTTCCCCTGTTTTGGTTTGTTTGTTTTTTTTTTTTTTGGAAATCAGTGCTGGGGACTAAGTGCAGTGCTTGGGTCAGGTACAAATTCAGCATTGAGGGAATGTGCTCCAAGAGTGTTTGACCCTCAGCAGGGACAATGCACAGCAGTGACCGAGGGGATTCCTGTGCCCCTGGGCAGGAGTCCAGGCTCTGGGTCTGGGCTGGACACGGCAAAGTTCCCGTGTTTGGACAGGCTCAGGGGCTGCCCCGGGGAGCGCGGGGCTGGGCGCGGGGGCGAGCGGGCAGCGGACACACGGACACGGAGACACACGGACACGGGGACACACGGACATGGGGACACACGGACACGGGGACACACGGACATGGAGCTTCAGCTGTAGCGGCAGCAGCGGCAGCGAAAGCAGCGAAAGCAGTGAAAGCATCCGGCACTGGGACGAGCTGGTGAGCGAGCGGGGCCAGCGGCAGAAGCCGGGCCGTGCCGGGCGGGGCTGAGCCGGGGCCCGGCAGGGTGGGAGCTGCCAGGACGCCTGGAGGGAGAGCGGGCGTGGGGCCAGCGCAGGGCGCAGAGCATCCCGGGCTGGCCGAGGGGTTCCCGACCCCCGGCACGGCATCAGCCCCACTGACGGCATCGTGCTCCTCCCGCAGCCCCACGGCACCAGCGCAGCCCTGGAGATCGTGCTGCTGGACAAGGTCTCCTCTGGCTGTGCTGGTGTCATTCAGCTCCTGGAGTGGCTTCAGCTCCCCAACAGCTTTGTGCTGGTGCTGGAGCATCCGGAGCGGTGCCAGGACCTGTCGGGTTTCCTGGCGGAGCGGGGGTTCCTGCCAGAGGAGGAGGCGCGGGGGCTGCTCCTCCAGGTGCTGGAGGCCGTGCGGTGCTGCCCCAGCTGCGGGGTCCTGCACAGGGACATCAAACCAGGGAACATCCTGCTCGACCTGGCCACCAGGCAGCTGACACTGATCGACTTTGGCTGTGGCACTTTCCTCCAAGACACCGCCTACACCCAGTTTGCAGGTGATCCCTGCCAGGGGATGCTCCTGGGCATCTCATGCCCCAGCCGAGGTGCAGCACCGGGGCTTCCCCTATCGCATCCGGGATGGGATTAATGCTGGAGCCAGGTTGATTTGTGTGGGGTGTGAGGGGGACCAAATCCCATCCCTGCCGACAGCCTTCAGCACCCACTGTGCCCTGGGCTGGGGCTGGAGCTGTGGCAGCCAGCCCGACAAAAACCCCCATGGAGGTAGCAGAGAGGGGGTCTGACCCCGTGCCCCAGACGGTTTGGTGTGCAGGTGAGGAAGGACTTGGACTGCTCAGCTCCCCTTGTTTGCCTTGGCTTATTAACAATTTGTGGGGCCATGGAAGCAGGGAGAAGAGGGGGTTTTCTTCACCACTGGGTGAGTTTTTCTTTTGTGCATCATGGTTGTGCCTTCCCAGGGTTTCTGCTGCCTCTTCAAGCACCAATGGCTTCTTTTCCAGCCCCGAGTCTGTACACAAGTCCCAGGTGCTGGCGAGAGGGCAGCGGTCACCCTGTATGCCACTGGGGCAGCTCCTGCATGCGCAGGGGTACTGGGGCCAGGCTCTGGGAGCAGCAGCATCCCCCTGATGAATGTGTCTGTGTTCCACAGGAACCCTGTCCTACAGCCCACCAGAGTGGATCCACCACCAACACTACCATGGCGAGGCAGCGACGATCTGGTCCCTGGGCCTCCTGCTGCACCATGTGGTCATGGGGAAGCTCTCGTTCAGGAGGGGCCAGGAGATATCTGGGAGCAGATCTTGTTCCCAGGATGGCTCTCTCAAGGTGGATCCTCATCTCTGGGCACAGGGGGAATACCAGTGCTGGGAGACAGCAGCAGCTCATGCGCATCCCACTCTGGCAGCTGCTGAGGAGGTGGCACATGTCCTGCTCTCCTGCTCTCCTCCAAACAGAGAATCCATGGGGAAGTTTAGGCCCAGCTCTGGGCACACCCAGCATGGCCTGGGAGTAGGGGGGCAACTTCTCCATCTGACTGGTGATTGCTGGTTTCTCTCCCCAGAGTGCCAGGATGTCATTAAGAGGGGTTTGTCCATGCAGCCCTTGAACAGGCCATCCTTAGAAGAGCTTTTCCATGATCCTTGGGTGCAGGGTGTTCCTCTGCCCTAGAAGATGGGAGAGATCCATGTGCACAGTTGGATCCAGGAGCCTGGCAGGTAACAGCTCCACACATCTCTTGGCACTCAGTGGCAAAGCTAACCAGACAGATTTTGTCCTGCCTGTAGCTCTGAGCAGGGGTCAGCAGAAGGGAACACGCACCTCTTGGGCTGGAGCTGAGCTGGAGACCTGGTGTGGCAAGCACTGGGGGCCACCATCCCCCTGGTTTTGCTTGCCATGGTTCATGGATGGCTGGGGCCCTGGGCAGAGCCCTGACAGCCTGGTCTGGCCCAGGGAAGGAGAAGGAGCCCCTGGAGAAGCTGTACCAGGTGGGGCTGCTGCTGCTGGGGACAGCGAGGATGACGTCAAGGATGACAACCTCTTGCTCCACCTGGTGTCTGTCAGGCTGAAGATGGTGGACTTTGATTCTGACACCTTCTCCAAAGCCAGGTCCACAGGGAATTTGCAGATGAGTCCACACACAGAGGGATGCTCCCAGATTTGGGCATTGCACAGCCTGGCCGGGAACCAAAGGTTCCCCCTTTGCTGGGGCGGATGCAGCTGATCCTTCAGTCGGCTGCCAGGCTGCTTTTGGAAGGGCTGGGGACATGGGCTGGGGTGGATATGAAATGGGAGTGGGCTCTTGGCCCTGCCAACAGCCCCCAGCACCCACCGTGCCCCAGGCTGGGGCTGAGCTGGGGCAGCCAGCCCAACACAAACAAACCCCCATGGTGGGAGCAGAGGTGGGACTCCAGACCCTGTGCAGGGGCTGCTTTGCTTTGCAGGCAAGGAAGGGCTTGGGCTGCTCCACTGCCCTTGTTTGCTTTGGGATCACCATGGGGGCCGTGCAGGGGAAGGGAGAAAGCCTGGGATTCCCTCCCCCATGGTGGGTTTTTCCCTGGCACGCACGGGTTGGGCCTTCCTTAGGCCCCTGACAGAGATAAGATTTTTGACCTTTTTTCTTGTTCCCCTTTCTGTCTGTAACCTATTTTCCATAATTTGATATTTGTTTTTCTAGAGGAAGTGTTCCAGGTGGGGCCCAGTCTGGATCAGGACGTGCTTGGGAGCAGCTGTGGCGTGGATGGGCCGTGCCCTTGGAGAAGGCTGAGGGCATCGTTTGGGACCAGCTTTTCTTCCAGCGGGGGATGGCGTGAGGTGGGTCCTGTCTGCTGAGGATGGTGGGATCAGAGCTCTGGGGAGATGGCAGCGAGCACAGGAGCGTCCTGCTCTGGGCAGCTGCTGAGGGCTGGAGGTGCCGTGGCTGGCTGCAGGCTGGGCACATGTCCTGCCCTCCTGCTCTGCTCCCAAAGGCAGCAGTGATGGGCAGCTCTGGGCACAGCTCTGGCACGGCCAGCATGGCCTGGGCACCGCGGGTGTCTGGGACAAGGGGACAGGAGCCTTCAGCTGACGGGGCTTTCTGGTTTCTCTCCTTGCAGCCGGGCTCTGCGGGTGCTGAGGCTGCTCTGGGCTCTGCCAGGGCCCTGCTGGAGCTCAGCACCGGGCTGCAATCAGCCAAAGGAGAAATGGGGTGACCTGCAGCACAGACTGGCTTGAGCATTCTAGCAATACAGCTCAAGAAAACATGCAGCCACCCAAAAAATAAACTTGTTCAATAACTTCTGAAATGAAATCAATCTGGGATGACCCCAAATGACTTTTTGCAGCTTGCTCAAGCAGTATCTCAGCCCTTCTCTGAACTCTTCTCTCCCCCACCTGCCTTTTACTTCCCAGTTGCTCCTTCTTTTTCCTCAGTGAGTTCCCAGCCCATTCCAGTCTCCATCACACTGTTGCATTCCTTGGTGCCCCTCGCCATGAGGAAGGCTGAGCCCCAGGCTTAGGGACTCATCCTGTCACTGGCTGAGGAGCAGCAATGTCTCAAGAGGTCTGGTGGGATTTTAGTGTCATTCAGAGCTTCTCTCCAGCCCCCAGCTCTCCTCACTGCTGAGTTCCTGCTCCCTTTTCCTCGTCCTTGCAGCAGGATGAGCTCTGTGAATCCCCTGGAGCCTCCCCACTCTTCCCAACCCATGCACCCACCTCAGTTAGGCTGAAGCAGCAGCTTCTCTGTCTCCTCTGGCACACAAGTGCAGTCCCCTGTGCAGGGAGCCCCAGCCCCAGAGCACAGCACTCAGCAGTGCAGTCGGGGCTGGAGCAGCTGCCCTGCAGCCCTGCCTTGGCTCTTTGTGGCAGGGAATGCTCCCTGTTTGCAGCTGTCCCTGCAGGATGGCCCCAGGGCAGAGCCCAGCCGGGCTCCCACTGCAGCCCCTGAAGCTTGGGGCAGACAGTGGTCCCAGAGCTGAGGTTCACGGGGAGCTCCCGGAGCTGTGCCTCGCACTCTGTTGCCGTGTCACCGTGCAGGGTGGCTTGTACGGGGTGAATGTACCAGCCCTGCTTTGACTGACAGGGGCCGGGCCCATCACATCTCTCCCAAGGCTGCAGGCATTGCCCAGGCCAGAATCTGAAGGGGCACAGAGATCAAAGCAGTGAAATACTCCAGACCGGGTTTTCAAAGGCCCTTTAGAAGGAAGGGCTTGAGAATAAATGTGCTCTGTTTGCCACATGAACATCGGGGTGAGTGGTCTCTTTGGTTCCAACCCACTTTCCTCCCTGAGCCAACGTTACCCACTCCCTCACACGTCCCCCCCGTGCCTTCCCACTGCCTTGTCCTGTCAGGGCTCCCACAGCCCCTCATCCCTTCATGGCCCCGTCCCCTCAGGGTCTCCCCAGCCCGGCCAACCTGCCCGGCAGCAGCGCCGCAGCCCCACAGGAGCTCCAGAGGAGCCCCAGCAAGAGGCACCTGGGAGCCCTCAGCAATCCAGCCAGCAACACACGGGCAGGAGGACACGGATGGCGCTTCCTGCCTGGGACAGGGCTTGTGGCCATCTCCAGGCACCGCTCTCACAGAGATCCCCACAGCTCCAGCCCCTGCCCGTCTGCTCTGTGGGCAGCACAAGGGCGTCATCAGAGCCACCAAAGGCCAAGGGGCTTCTGGCCATTTTCCCTGCAACCCTGCATGCCTGGGCAGCTTGCTGAGCCCAGGAACCCTTTTCTCCCTCTTCCCCTCAGCCCCGCAGAGCCTGGGCAGCAAAAGAAAGATCCTGGGAGTCTGTCTATAGCAACACATCCTATATTTCTACGCTAAAGAAAAACAAAAAGAAAGAAAAGAACAATCTTAACAAAACAAAACATTCCTGCTGGCTGGGGTGGCCCCAGCAGACAGAGCCTCTGGAATCAGCTCTGTGCAGAGCTCCAGCAGCGCAGCCAGCCGAGCCCCGACAGACGAGGCCGTCTCCCCCATGCCCTGCAGAGCCGATCACGCAGGTTGTCAAAGGTGGAATATGGAGCTCTCTCTGCTTCCTGGAGAATGTACGATGTTTGAACTGCCAGGCTTCCGACGGCATCACTGATGTCATTTTCCATGACTTCAAGGGCTGAAAGAGAGAGGAACAGAGCCATGGTCAGTTCCCACATGTGAGGGGACCCGAGGGGACTCTGTGCCAGGGCCATCCCAGCCGGCTCTGGCCATGGCCAGCAGGGAGCAGGGACCAGCTGGATCAGCCCGAAGCTGCTGGCCACGAATCCCCCAGGTGCCCTGAAAGCTCTGTGTGCTCTGCCCACGCCGGCCCTGGTCCGCACAGGCAGCAGAGCCCTCCGCAGCCGGGGCAGGGCTCGCAGCTCCCCCGGCAGCCCCCGCTGGCAGCCCGCTGCCCTCACTCACCCTCAGAGATGAGCTGGAGCTCTTCCTTCCTCCCCCTCAGGTGCCGCCCGGCCGTCCCTGGGAACACAGAGCCTGTCAGGCCCAGGGCACAGCTCCCTGCCAGCGGCGCCGCCAGCCCTGTGCCCACACGCCCTCCTGGCCCGGCTCGTGGCTCACCCATGAACCTGACGGCCGCCTCTCGCAGGGGCTCCTGTGGGCTCTGCAGGTAGGGCAGGGCCCGGCGCAGGTGCTCGGCCACGCTGCTGCTGTCCTCTGCCAGCTGGAGAGAGCGGCAGGAGGGAAGGGTTGGCCCCGCAGCCCCCCGGGCCGGGGCTCCATGGGCACCCGGCTGGGGCCGCAGGAGCCTGGAGCAGAGCCCGCGCGGCCTCGGGCTGCAGCAGCGGGCAGGGGCACAGCTGCCAGCCCGCACACCGAGCACCGCGCTCAGGGGCTGCTCCAGGCTGGGGCTGCGGCTTCCCGGCCCTCCTTACCAGGATCTCAATGAACTTCCACAGTTTCTCCTTCTTTACAGATTTTTCAAGATGTCTCCTGTTCAGGAATTTGGCCACACAAAGGAGGGTTTCCTGAGAAGCCTGGAGAGCAGTAGAGACACGGAAATCGCCCTACAGCCCAGGATCAGCATCCCTGTGCCAGGGCCAGGAGGAGGATCCAGCCTACTAGGTGCCAGGGTAGGAGGCAGCCAAGCCCTCTCCCAGGGGGACAGCAGCAGCCCGCGAGTCCTCACCTCTGCCACACTCTGATTCTCATCATGGCAGTGGAAGAAGAGTGGGAGCAGGCTGTGACACACTTGTGTCATCAGGAGCTTTTTTCCTTCCTCTTCTGCAGTAGACAGCAAGGTTCGAAATACAAACATGGAGATCCACTGCACATGCCTGTCATCCTGTGTAACAGGAAGGAAACAAGACCTTGGCATCAGCTGATTCTGGCCCACGTTGGCGCAGGCCTGCATCTCCACAGGGCACCAAGTGTCTGGGCAGCAGCCAGTGGCCGTGGCTGAGGGCACAGAGCCTTACGTGTTCAAAGAGTGGCAGGAGCACCTTAGCCAGCTGCAGGGCGATGGGGCTGGGTATTGGGGCGTCATTATCCAGGAACAAATCACTAACTAGAACAATGGCCATCCTGACCACATCACTATCATTTTCCTGCAGCAGCTCCCCGAGGCTTTCGGTTAGGCTCCACATTCTTTTGGCCTGTGCGGAGCAAAGGTGTGTGAAAGGCCACCCTGCTGCCACAGGGCCCAGAGGCCAAAGGCCTGTCCCGCAGCCCTCGGGCAGCTGAAGTGGGAGGCAGGAGAGCTGGGAGCGGCTGCCCCAGTGCCTGAAGCCCAGCCAAGTTCCAGCGACTGCGTTCCCCAGCACCACGCTGCCTGCACGGCTTCAGCTGCTGCCCCTCCTTACCAGCGAGGGATTATCCCTGAGCAAGAGGAGGGCCCTCAGAACCTGGCGGCGCATCTCTGTGCACTCACTCAGCAAGTGCCTCGACAAGAGATCCATGATGCTGTCACTGCATGCGCTCAAGTCCAGGCAATGCAGGACCTGAAAGGCACAGGGCAGTGACAGGGGACCCGGCCGGCAGGAGCCCAGAACCGCACAGGGCGGGGACCAGGCAGCAGCACAGGGCGTGGGCACCGTCCCAGGCAGCTGCGGCTACGAGAGGGCAGAGAGCTGGGAGGCAGCGCCGGCCTTCAGACTCACCTCCACAAAGAATGCCATGGCAGGGAAGTTCCAGTATGGCATCTCTTTGCTGAGCAACTCAAGGAGACAGCCTGAGATGCTTTTACACAAATCGATGGATTCATTGTGCATCTCCCTGGAAGGCGGAAAATGGCACTAAGATGTGGCAGCAGCTCTCTGGCCTCAGAGAGAAACAGACAACCTTCCCAGGCATCGCCTGAGAAAGTCTGAGAAGATCAGAGGAAAGAATGAAAAAACATTCTTATCTTAACATGCTGCACCTGGTATTGTGAACATCTGAATATGTTACGGAGATTTGTCTACCTAAGCGTGATTTTTTAATTAACTAATGGTGATAATGTTTAGACTTGAAAACCCATTAAATCAATCTATATCATAACAATCTATAAGAACACTGGGTTTCTTAATAATAATTATTATTGATCGGACCTCTGAAATATATGGAGTCAGTGATAATGATTACCCAGCTAGGGGCCTGCTCCTATGACACTAAGACCCTGAGCCGGGGGGGGAAGCCCCTCCCAGGACAGACTGATGCAGTTCTTGTCTTTACCCCCCACCCTGCAGGGGGACCTGGGCCCTTGGAGATGTGGCTGCTACTGGGCACCCTCCTCTCCCAGCCTTTCCCAGTCTGCTTGGCCGTCCCTCGTGCCTCTGGCCCACAGCCACAGGGACTGAGTGGAATACCCCAGACACAGAGCACAAATGCCGGGAGCAATGGGGAGAAGGGGGTCTCACCTGGCCAGCAGACCCACGGCATAAATGTGGGTGTCAGCACAGAGCAGCGTGTCCCAGCCACGCTTGCGTTCCATTGACAACACCACATCCTCATAGTCCATTTGGCACAGCAGGGACTTCAGGGTCCTCACTGCAAACCTGAGTGCAGAGCAAAGCCCGGGTCACACTGGGAGCACTGGCTCCTGCCCTGGCCGTGTGTCAGGGACAGAAGGATTGGGATAGAGCACCTGTTGGGGCTGGTGGCAAGGCCGTGTTCTTCCTGGCATCCCTTCCAGAAGGTATCCACCTCCTCTGGCATCTCTTTGGTGCTGAAGAACACTTGGAAGAGCAGATGCACAAATAACTGCGGGAAATGCTCATCCACTATATCTGGGACACAGGGCTCCTGGAGGATCTTCCATATTACCACAGTTGCCTGCAAAGGACGAAGCCCCCCAATACAGCGTTCAGTGCCAAGGTGTCCGTGGGACAGGGCCCGAGCGTGGCAGGGAGAGGCCCAGAGAGACACAGGGGGAGCAGCGGGCCTGGTGGCCCTGCAGCTGTCCCTAGGCCAGCTTTCAGGCCAGTGCCTGAGGCAGGGAGATGCAGTGGGGGAGGGAGGATGGAGAGCTGCTGGACAGGTGACCTTGGGGCCAGCAAAGTCCACTGGCAGAAACTCACAGCCAGGACAAAGACACCCGTTTTGTCCCCATCGGAGGTGCACGTGCTGTGCTCTGGCCAGCTCCCCAGCACATCCAGGAGTATCTGCTGTGCCAGCTCTGCAGTCCAGGGCGTGCACATGATGGTCTTCCACATGGCCATGGCAGCTCTGTGGGGTTAGAGATCTGTCTCAGGGGATCTCAGACACAGCACCGTGGCCTGGGCATCTCTAGGGGCCTGGGTTGACCGACGGCTCTGCCTTTGCTCACTGCCCCTCTCCAGCAGCAGCCAGGCAGCCCAGCCCTGTGGGGACAGGCCCCTGTGGAGCAGCGAGGGAGCATGGCAGCAGGCTCGGGGGCTGACGTGCCAGGGCTAGCAGAGGGAGCAGCCAGAGGGCCCTGGGACTCTCTGTTGGTCAGACACCTGGGACAGGCTGTGCAGGCTGATGGGTTGGGGTGAGCCCTGAGCCCTCTGGGCAGGTGGGCCCCGTACCTGTCACAGGATGGGGCCACACGCAGGAGTGTCTTTACTGCGTCATTTGGCTGCGCTTCTGTGAGATACAGCAGGGCGTTGTCCAGCCTGTGCTCAGCAGAATCATTGGCCATGAGCCACTGGTGGATGTACCTCACCATGGCAGGCACCTGGAGAAGGCACAGGGAGACTTGGAAAGCTGCCAGAGGGAGCAGTGTTCCCAGTGTCCCCAGAGAAGTGCTTCCCTTCCCGCCGCACTGCGATGGCCTCAAAGGCTCACAGGGCCCAGCACTGTGGCTTGGGAAGCCGTGTGACTCATGGGGGAATTGAAGCCTGGCCACAGCTGCCTACTTGCTCTGTTCTGGAAACACCCCTCTGCACAAGCAAATCCAGCAGGGCGGCACTGGTCTCATGTCCGAGGAGCTCTGAGTAGGCTCTGAGCCCAGGGCCCATGGCACTGGTCTCTTCCTGCCGAATTCTCTTGATGAATTTGCAAACGAGCTGTAGGAGAAGGGCAAGAAGCCATGGAGTGCTGCAGGCGTGCTGCTGGGCTGAGCAGTGCCAGCAGGCCCAGCCCAGGTGGGGATGGCTGCAGGTACCTGCGCTGTTCTGCGGAAGCGGCCACGGGTGCGTTCCTGCTCTCGTGTGCGCTGCACGGCTGCACCTGGCAAAGAGCGAGCGCAGCCCGAGCTGAGGGGCTGCGGGAGAGGCCGGAGAACACAGCCCAGCCCTGCACTGCCCAGGCAGGGACAGCCCCGCGACGGCCCAGGGCACGGAGCACGGCTGTGGGGTGTCTGCCCGGCCCCTATTCCATCCTGTCCATGGGCATGGCCCCAGGGGATGGGATGGGATGGGATGGGATGGGATGGGATGGGATGGGATGGGATCCATCCTTCGATATAAGGATTTTTTGCAGTCAGATCCTGGGCCAGGGGCCCCTGGGCATATGCTTTCTCCCTTTTCCCTGGGAAAGAAAACTCACAGGTCCAGGTTCCTGATGTCAGTTTGTAGGGCTCTCTTGGGTCTATCAGGGCAGCACAAGTTTCAGGTGGGGACAACTTTGGTCTGGGGTCCATCCTTCGATATAAGGATTTTTTGCAGTCAGGTCCTGGGCCAGGGGCCCCTGGGCACATGCTTTGTCCCTTTTCCCTGGGAAAGAAAACTCACCAGTCCAGGTTCCTGATGTCAGTTTGTAGGGCTCCCTTGGATCTATCAGGGCAGCACAAGTTTGAGGTGGGGACAACTTTGGTCTGGGGTCCATCCTTCGATATAAGGATTTTTTGCAGTCAGGTCCAGGGCCAGGGGCCCCTGGGCACATCCTTTGTCCCTTTTCCCTGGGAAAGAAAACTCACAGGTCCAGGTTCCTGATGTCAGTTTGTAGGGCTCTCTTGGATCTATCAGGGCAGCACAAGTTGGAGGTGGGGACAACTTTGGTCTGGGGTCCATCCTTCGATATAAGGATATTTGCAGTCAGGTCCCGGGCCAGGGGCCCCTGGGAACATCCTTTGTCCCTTTAACCTGGGGAAAAAAAATCACCAGTCCAAGTTCCTGATGTCAGTTTGTAGGGCTCCCTTGGATCTATCAGGGCAGCACAAGTTTGAGGTGGGGACAACTTTGGTCTGGGGTCCATCCTTCGATATAAGGATTTTTTGCAGTCAGGGCCCAGCAAAGGGCCAGGGCCCCTGTGCCCATCCTTTGTCCCTTTTCCCTGGGAAAGAAAACTCACCAGTCCAGGTTCCTGATGTCAGTTTGTAGGGCTCTCTTGGGTCTATCAGGGCAGCACAAGTTTGAGGTGGGGACAACTTTGGTCTGGGATCCATCCTTCGATATAAGGATTTTTTGCAGTCAGGTCCTGGGCCAGGGGCCCTTGGGCACATCCTTTGTCCCTTTTCCCTGGGAAAGAAAACTCACAGGTCCAGGTTCCTGATGTCAGTTTGTAGGGCTCTCTTGGGTCTATCAGGGCAGCACAAGTTTGAGGTGGGGACAACTTCGGTCTGGGGTCGATCCTTCGATATAAGGATTTTTTGCAGTCAGGTCCCAGCCCAGGGGTTCCTGGGCACATCCTTTGTCCCTTTTCCCTGGGAAAGAAAACTCACAGGTCCAGGTTTCTGATGTCAGTTTGTAGGGCTCCCTTGGATCTATCAGGGCAGCACAAGTTTGAGGTGGGGACAACTTCGGTCTGGGGTCCATCCTTCGATATAAGGATTTTTTGCAGTCAGGGCCCAGCAAAGGGCCAGGGCCCCTGTGCCCATCCTTTGTCCCTTTTCCCTGGGAAAGAAAACTCACCAGTCCAGGTTCCTGATGTCAGTTTGTAGGGCTCCCTTGGATCTATCAGGGCAGCACAAGTTGGAGGTGGGGACAACTTTGGTCTGGGGTCCATCCTTCGATATAAGGATATTTGCAGTCAGGTCCCGGGCCAGGGGCCCCTGGGAACATCCTTTGTCCCTTTAACCTGGGGAAAAAAAATCACCAGTCCAGGTTCCTGATGTCAGTTTGTAGGGCTCCCTTGGATCTATCAGGGCAGCACAAGTTTGAGGTGGGGACAACTTTGGTCTGGGGTCCATCCTTCGATATAAGGATTTTTTGCAGTCAGGTCCAGGGCCAGGGGCCCCTGGGCACATCCTTTGTCCCTTTTCCCTGGGAAAGAAAACTCACAGGTCCAGGTTCCTGATGTCAGTTTGTAGGGCTCTCTTGGATCTATCAGGGCAGCACAAGTTGGAGGTGGGGACAACTTTGGTCTGGGGTCCATCCTTCGATATAAGGATATTTGCAGTCAGGTCCCGGGCCAGGGGCCCCTGGGAACATCCTTTGTCCCTTTAACCTGGGGAAAAAAAATCACCAGTCCAAGTTCCTGATGTCAGTTTGTAGGGCTCCCTTGGATCTATCAGGGCAGCACAAGTTTGAGGTGGGGACAACTTTGGTCTGGGGTCCATCCTTCGATATAAGGATTTTTTGCAGTCAGGGCCCAGCAAAGGGCCAGGGCCCCTGTGCCCATCCTTTGTCCCTTTTCCCTGGGAAAGAAAACTCACCAGTCCAGGTTCCTGATGTCAGTTTGTAGGGCTCTCTTGGGTCTATCAGGGCAGCACAAGTTTGAGGTGGGGACAACTTTGGTCTGGGATCCATCCTTCGATATAAGGATTTTTTGCAGTCAGGTCCTGGGCCAGGGGCCCTTGGGCACATCCTTTGTCCCTTTTCCCTGGGAAAGAAAACTCACCAGTCCAGGTTCCTGATGTCAGTTTGTAGGGCTCTCTTGGGTCTATCAGGGCAGCACAAGTTTGAGGTGGGGACAACTTCGGTCTGGGGTCGATCCTTCGATATAAGGATTTTTTGCAGTCAGGTCCCAGCCCAGGGGTTCCTGGGCACATCCTTTGTCCCTTTTCCCTGGGAAAGAAAACTCACAGGTCCAGGTTCCTGATGTCAGTTTGTAGGGCTCCCTTGGATCTATCAGGGCAGCACAAGTTTGAGGTGGGGACAACTTTGGTCTGGGGTCCATCCTTCGATATAAGGATTTTTTGCAGTCAGGGCCCAGCAAAGGGCCAGGGCCCCTGTGCCCATCCTTTGTCCCTTTTCCCTGGGAAAGAAAACTCACCAGTCCAGGTTCCTGATGTCAGTTTGTAGGGCTCTCTTGGGTCTATCAGGGCAGCACAAGTTTGAGGTGGGGACAACTTTGGTCTGGGATCCATCCTTCGATATAAGGATTTTTTGCAGTCAGGTCCTGGGCCAGGGGCCCTTGGGCACATCCTTTGTCCCTTTTCCCTGGGAAAGAAAACTCACAGGTCCAGGTTCCTGATGTCAGTTTGTAGGGCTCTCTTGGGTCTATCAGGGCAGCACAAGTTTGAGGTGGGGACAACTTCGGTCTGGGGTCGATCCTTCGATATAAGGATTTTTTGCAGTCAGGTCCCAGCCCAGGGGTTCCTGGGCACATCCTTTGTCCCTTTTCCCTGGGAAAGAAAACTCACAGGTCCAGGTTCCTGATGTCAGTTTGTAGGGCTCCCTTGGATCTATCAGGGCAGCACAAGTTTGAGGTGGGGACAACTTCGGTCTGGGGTCCATCCTTCGATATAAGGATTTTTTGCAGTCAGGGCCCAGCAAAGGGCCAGGGCCCCTGTGCCCATCCTTTGTCCCTTTTCCCTGGGAAAGAAAACTCACCAGTCCAGGTTCCTGATGTCAGTTTGTAGGGCTCCCTTGGATCTATCAGGGCAGCACAAGTTGGAGGTGGGGACAACTTTGGTCTGGGGTCCATCCTTCGATATAAGGATATTTGCAGTCAGGTCCCGGGCCAGGGGCCCCTGGGAACATCCTTTGTCCCTTTAACCTGGGGAAAAAAAATCACCAGTCCAGGTTCCTGATGTCAGTTTGTAGGGCTCCCTTGGATCTATCAGGGCAGCACAAGTTTGAGGTGGGGACAACTTTGGTCTGGGGTCCATCCTTCGATATAAGGATTTTTTGCAGTCAGGGCCCAGCAAAGGGCCAGGGCCCCTGTGCCCATCCTTTGTCCCTTTTCCCTGGGAAAGAAAACTCACAGGTCCAGGTTCCTGATGTCAGTTTGTAGGGCTCTCTTGGGTCTATCAGGGCAGCACAAGTTTGAGGTGGGGACAACTTTGGTCTGGGATCCATCCTTCGATATAAGGATTTTTTGCAGTCAGGTCCTGGGCCAGGGGCCCTTGGGCACATCCTTTGTCCCTTTTCCCTGGGAAAGAAAACTCACAGGTCCAGGTTCCTGATGTCAGTTTGTAGGGCTCTCTTGGGTCTATCAGGGCAGCACAAGTTTGAGGTGGGGACAACTTCGGTCTGGGGTCGATCCTTCGATATAAGGATTTTTTACAGTCAGGTCCCAGCCCAGGGGTTCCTGGGCACATCCTTTGTCCCTTTTCCCTGGGAAAGAAAACTCACAGGTCCAGGTTTCTGATGTCAGTTTGTAGGGCTCCCTTGGATCTATCAGGGCAGCACAAGTTTGAGGTGGGGACAACTTTGGTCTGGGGTCCATCCTTCGATATAAGGATTTTTTGCAGTCAGGGCCCAGCAAAGGGCCAGGGCCCCTGTGCCCATCCTTTGTCCCTTTTCCCTGGGAAAGAAAACTCACCAGTCCAGGTTCCTGATGTCAGTTTGTAGGGCTCCCTTGGATCTATCAGGGCAGCACAAGTTGGAGGTGGGGACAACTTTGGTCTGGGGTCCATCCTTCGATATAAGGATATTTGCAGTCAGGTCCCGGGCCAGGGGCCCCTGGGAACATCCTTTGTCCCTTTAACCTGGGGAAAAAAAATCACCAGTCCAGGTTCCTGATGTCAGTTTGTAGGGCTCCCTTGGATCTATCAGGGCAGCACAAGTTTGAGGTGGGGACAACTTTGGTCTGGGGTCCATCCTTCGATATAAGGATTTTTTGCAGTCAGGGCCCAGCAAAGGGCCAGGGCCCCTGTGCCCATCCTTTGTCCCTTTTCCCTGGGAAAGAAAACTCACAGGTCCAGGTTCCTGATGTCAGTTTGTAGGGCTCCCTTGGGTCTATCAGGGCAGCACAAGATTGAGGTGGGGACAACTTTGGTCTAGGGTCCATCCTTCGATATAAGGATTTTTTGCATTCAGGCCCTGGGCCTGGGGCCCCTGGGCACATCCTTTGGCCATTTTCCCTGGGAAAGAAAATTCACAGGTCCAGGTTCCTGATGTCAGTTTGTAGGGCTCTCTTGGGTCTATCAGGGCAGCACAAGTTTGAGGTGGGGACAACTTCGGTCTGGGGTCCATCCTTCGATATAAGGATTTTTTGCAGTCAGGTCCAGGGCCAGGGGCCCCTGGGCACATCCTTTGTCCCTTTTCCCTGGGAAAGAAAACTCACAGGTCCAGGTTCCTGATGTCAGTTTGTAGGGCTCCCTTGGGTCTATCAGGGCAGCACAAGTTTGAGATGGGGACAACTTTGTTCTGGGGTCCATCCTTCGATATAAGGATTTTTTGCAGTCAGGGTCCAGCCCAGGGCCAGGGACCCCTGTGCACATCCTTTGTCCCTTTTCCCTGGGAAAGAAAACTCACAGGTCCAGGTTCCTGATGTCAGTTTGTAGGGCTCTCTTGGATCTATCAGGGCAGCACAAGTTGGAGGTGGGGACAACTTTGTTCTGGGGTCCATCCTTCGATATAAGGGTATTTGCAGTCAGGTCCCGGGCCAGGGGCCCCTGGGAACATCCTTTGTCCCTTTTCCCTGGGAAAGAAAACTCACCAGTCCAGGTTCCTGATGTCAGTTTGTAGGGCTCCCTTGGATCTATCAGGGCAGCACAAGTTTGAGGTGGGGACAACTTTGGTCTGGGGTCCATCCTTCGATATAAGGATTTTTTGCAGTCAGGGCCCAGCAAAGGGCCAGGGCCCCTGTGCCCATCCTTTGTCCCTTTACCCTGGGAAAGAAAACTCACCAGTCCAGGTTCCTGATGTCAGTTTGTAGGGCTCCCTTGGATCTATCAGGGCAGCACAAGTTGGAGGTGGGGACAACTTTGGTCTGGGGTCCATCCTTCGATATAAGGATATTTGCAGTCAGGTCCCGGGCCAGGGGCCCCTGGGAACATCCTTTGTCCCTTTAACCTGGGGAAAAAAAATCACCAGTCCAGGTTCCTGATGTCAGTTTGTAGGGCTCCCTTGGATCTATCAGGGCAGCACAAGTTTGAGGTGGGGACAACTTTGGTCTGGGGTCCATCCTTCGATATAAGGATTTTTTGCAGTCAGGGCCCAGCAAAGGGCCAGGGCCCCTGTGCCCATCCTTTGTCCCTTTTCCCTGGGAAAGAAAACTCACAGGTCCAGGTTCCTGATGTCAGTTTGTAGGGCTCCCTTGGGTCTATCAGGGCAGCACAAGATTGAGGTGGGGACAACTTTGGTCTAGGGTCCATCCTTCGATATAAGGATTTTTTGCAGTCAGGTCAAGGGCCAGGGGCCCCTGTGCCCATCCTTTGTCCCTTTTCCCTGGGAAAGAAAACTCACAGGTCCAGGTTCCTGACGTCAGTTTGTAGGGCTCCCTTGGGTCTATCAGGGCAGCACAAGATTGAGGTGGGGAGAACTTTGGTCTGGGGTCCATCCTTCCATATAAGGATTTATTGCAGTAATGTCCCGGGCCAGGGGCCCCTGGGCACATCCTTTGTCCCTTTTCCCTGGGAAAGAAAACTCACATGTCCAGGTTCCTGATGTCAGTTTGTAGGGCTCCCTTGGGTCTATCAGGGCAGCACAAGTTTGAGGTGGGGACAACTTTGGTCTGGGGTCCATCCTTCGATATAAGGATTTTTTGCATTCAGGCCCTGGGCCAGGAGCCCCTGTGCCCATCCTTTGTCCATTTTCCCTGGGAAAGAAAACTCACAGGTCCAGGTTCCTGATGTCAGTTTGTAGGGCTCCCTTGGGTCTATCAGGGCAGCACAAGTTTGAGTTGGGGAAAACTTCGGTCTGGGGTCCATCTCTCGATATAAGGATTTTTTGCAGTCAGGTCCTGGGCCAGGGGCCCTTGGGCACATCTTTTGTCCCTTTTCCCTGGGAAAGAAAACTCACAGGTCCAGGTTCCTGATGTCAGTTTGTAGGGCTCCCTTGGGTCTATCAGGGCAGCACAAGTTTGAGATGGGGAGAATTTTGGTCTGGGGTCCATCCTTCGATATAAGGATTTTTTGCATTCAGGCCCAGGGCCAGGGACCCCTGTGCACATCCTTTGTCCCTTTTCCCTGGGAAAGAAAACTCACAGGTCCAGGTTCCTGATGTCAGTTTGCAGGGCTCCCTTGGGTCTATCAGGGCAGCACAAGTTTGAGGTGGGGACAACTTCGGTCTGGGGTCCATCCTTCGATATAAGGATTTTTTGCAGTCAGGGCCCAGCAAAGGGCCAGGGCCCCTGTGCCCATCCTTTGTCCCTTTTCCCTGGGAAAGAAAACTCACAGGTCCAGGTTCCTGATGTCAGTTTGTAGGGCTCCCTTGGGTCTATCAGGGCAGCACAAGATTGAGGTGGGGACAACTTTGGTCTAAGGTCCATCCTTCGATATAAGGATTTTTTGCATTCAGGCCCTGGGCCTGGGGCCCCTGGGCACATCCTTTGGCCATTTTCCCTGGGAAAGAAAATTCACCGGTCCAGGTTCCTGATGTCAGTTTGTAGGGCTCCCTTGGATCTATCAGGGCAGCACAAGTTTGAGGTGGGGCCAACTTCGGTCTGGGGTCGATCCTTCGATATAAGGATATTTGCAGTCAGGTCCCAGGCCAGGGGCCCCTGGGCACATCCTTTGTCCCTTTTCCCTGGGAAAGAAAACTCACAGGTCCAGGTTCCTGATGTCAGTTTGTAGGGCTCCCTTGGGTCTATCAGGGCAGCACAAGATTGAGGTGGGGACAACTTTGGTCTAGGGTCCATCCTTCGATATAAGGATATTTTGCATTCAGGCCCTGGGCCTGGGGCCCCTGGGCACATCCTTTGGCCATTTTCCCTGGGAAAGAAAATTCACAGGTCCAGGTTCCTGATGTCAGTTTGTAGGGCTCTCTTGGGTCTATCAGGGCAGCACAAGTTTGAGGTGGGGACAACTTCGGTCTGGGGTCCATCCTTCGATATAAGGATTTTTTGCAGTCAGGGCCGAGCCCAGGGCCAAGGACCCCTGTGCACATCCTTTGTCCCTTTTCCCTGGGAAAGAAAACTCACAGGTCCAGGTTCCTGATGTCAGTTTGTAGGGCTCCCTTGGGTCTATCAGGGCAGCACAAGATTGAGGTGGGGACAACTTTGGTCTGGGGTCCATCCTTCGATATAAGGATATTTGCAGTCAGGTCCTGGGCCAGGGGCCCCTGGGCACATCCTTTGTCCCTTTACCCTGGGGAAAAAAACTCAGCAGTCCAGGTTCCTGATGTCAGTTTGTAGGGCTCCCTTGGATCTATCAGGGCAGCACAAGTTTGAGGTGGGGACAACTTCGGTCTGGGGTCCATCCTTCGATATAAGGATTTTTTGCAGTCAGGTCCAGGGCCAGGGGCCCCTGGGCACATGCTTTGTCCCTTTTCCCTGGGAAAGAAAATTCACAGGTCCAGGTTCCTGATGTCAGTTTGTAGGGCTCCCTTGGATCTATCAGGGCAGCACAAGTTTGAGGTGGGGACAACTTCGGTCTGGGGTCCATCCTTCGATATAAGGATTTTTTGCAGTCAGGGCCCAGCAAAGGGCCAGGGACCCCTGTGCCCATCCTTTGTCCCTTTTCCCTGGGAAAGAAAACTCACAGGTCCAGGTTCCTGATGTCAGTTTGTAGGGCTCCCTTGGGTCTATCAGGGCAGCACAAGATTGAGGTGGGGACAACTTTGGTCTAGGGTCCATCCTTCGATATAAGGATTTTTTGCATTCAGGCCCTGGGCCTGGGGCCCCTGGGCACATCCTTTGGCCATTTTCCCTGGGAAAGAAAATTCACAGGTCCAGGTTCCTGATGTCAGTTTGTAGGGCTCCCTTGGGTCTATCAGGGCAGCACAAGTTTGAGGTGGGGACAACTTCGGTCTGGGGTCCATCCTTCGATATAAGGATTTTTTGCAGTCAGGTCCAGGGCCAGGGGCCCCTGGGCACATGCTTTGTCCCTTTTCCCTGGGAAAGAAAACTCACAGGTCCAGGTTCCTGATGTCAGTTTGTAGGGCTCCCTTGGGTCTATCAGGGCAGCACAAGTTTGAGATGGGGACAATTTTGGTCTGGGGTCCATCCTTCGATATAAGGATTTTTTGCAGTCAGGGCCGAGCCCAGGGCCAGGGACCCCTGTGCACATCCTTTGTCCCTTTTCCCTGGGAAAGAAAACTCACAGGTCCAGGTTCCTGATGTCAGTTTGTAGGGCTCCCTTGGGTCTATCAGGGCAGCACAAGTTTGAGGTGGGGACAACTTCGGTCTGGGGTCCATCCTTCGATATAAGGATTTTTTGCAGTCAGGGCCCAGCAAAGGGCCAGGGCCCCTGTGCCCATCCTTTGTCCCTTTTCCCTGGGAAAGAAAACTCACAGGTCCAGGTTCCTGATGTCAGTTTGTAGGGCTCCCTTGGGTCTATCAGGGCAGCACAAGATTGAGGTGGGGACAACTTTGGTCTAGGGTCCATCCTTCGATATAAGGATTTTTTGCATTCAGGCCCTGGGCTTGGGGCCCCTGGGCACATCCTTTGGCCATTTTCCCTGGGAAAGAAAATTCACAGGTCCAGGTTCCTGATGTCAGTTTGTAGGGCTCTCTTGGGTCTATCAGGGCAGCACAAGTTGGAGGTGGGGACAACTTTGTTCTGGGGTCCATCCTTCGATATAAGGATTTTTTGCAGTCAGGTCAAGGGCCAGGGGCCCCTGTGCCCATCCTTTGTCCCTTTTCCCTGGGAAAGAAAACTCACAGGTCCAGGTTCCTGACGTCAGTTTGTAGGGCTCCCTTGGGTCTATCAGGGCAGCACAAGATTGAGGTGGGGAGAACTTTGGTCTGGGGTCCATCCTTCCATATAAGGATTTATTGCAGTAATGTCCCGGGCCAGGGGCCCCTGGGCACATCCTTTGTCCCTTTTCCCTGGGAAAGAAAACTCACCAGTCCAGGTTCCTGATGTCAGTTTGTAGGGCTCCCTTGGGTCTATCAGGGCAGCACAAGTTTGAGGTGGGGACAAATTTGGTCTGGGGTCCATCCTTCGATATAAGGATTTTTTGCATTCAGGCCCTGGGCCAGGGGCCCCTGTGCCCATCCTTTGTCCATTTTCCCTGGGAAAGAAAACTCACAGGTCCAGGTTCCTGATGTCAGTTTGTAGGGCTCCCTTGGGTCTATCAGGGCAGCACAAGTTTGAGTTGGGGAAAACTTCGGTCTGGGGTCCATCTCTCGATATAAGGATTTTTTGCAGTCAGGTCCTGGGCCAGGGGCCCTTGGGCACATCTTTTGTCCCTTTTCCCTGGGAAAGAAAACTCACAGGTCCAGGTTCCTGATGTCAGTTTGTAGGGCTCCCTTGGGTCTATCAGGGCAGCACAAGTTTGAGATGGGGAGAATTTTGGTCTGGGGTCCATCCTTCGATATAAGGATTTTTTGCATTCAGGCCCAGGGCCAGGGACCCCTGTGCACATCCTTTGTCCCTTTTCCCTGGGAAAGAAAACTCACAGGTCCAGGTTCCTGATGTCAGTTTGTAGGGCTCCCTTGGGTCTATCAGGGCAGCACAAGATTGAGGTGGGGACAACTTTGGTCTAAGGTCCATCCTTCGATATAAGGATTTTTTGCATTCAGGCCCTGGGCCTGGGGCCCCTGGGCACATCCTTTGGCCATTTTCCCTGGGAAAGAAAATTCACCGGTCCAGGTTCCTGATGTCAGTTTGTAGGGCTCCCTTGGATCTATCAGGGCAGCACAAGTTTGAGGTGGGGCCAACTTCGGTCTGGGGTCGATCCTTCGATATAAGGATATTTGCAGTCAGGTCCCAGGCCAGGGGCCCCTGGGCACATCCTTTGTCCCTTTTCCCTGGGAAAGAAAACTCACAGGTCCAGGTTCCTGATGTCAGTTTGTAGGGCTCCCTTGGGTCTATCAGGGCAGCACAAGATTGAGGTGGGGACAACTTTGGTCTAGGGTCCATCCTTCGATATAAGGATATTTTGCATTCAGGCCCTGGGCCTGGGGCCCCTGGGCACATCCTTTGGCCATTTTCCCTGGGAAAGAAAATTCACAGGTCCAGGTTCCTGATGTCAGTTTGTAGGGCTCTCTTGGGTCTATCAGG
Source organism: Lonchura striata (assembly GCF_046129695.1). Lineage (NCBI taxonomy): Eukaryota > Metazoa > Chordata > Aves > Passeriformes > Estrildidae > Lonchura > Lonchura striata. The sequence goes on along the minus strand of NC_134608.1, from coordinate 63,251,657 downwards.
GCAGCACAAGTTTGAGGTGGGGACAACTTTGGTCTGGGGTCCATCCTTCGATATAAGGATATTTGCAGTCAGGTCCTGGGCCAGGGGCCCCTGGGCACATCCTTTGTCCCTTTACCCTGGGGAAAAAAACTCAGCAGTCCAGGTTCCTGATGTCAGTTTGTAGGGCTCCCTTGGATCTATCAGGGCAGCACAAGTTTGAGGTGGGGACAACTTCGGTCTGGGGTCCATCCTTCGATATAAGGATTTTTTGCAGTCAGGTCCAGGGCCAGGGGCCCCTGGGCACATGCTTTGTCCCTTTTCCCTGGGAAAGAAAATTCACAGGTCCAGGTTCCTGATGTCAGTTTGTAGGGCTCCCTTGGATCTATCAGGGCAGCACAAGTTTGAGGTGGGGACAACTTCGGTCTGGGGTCCATCCTTCGATATAAGGATTTTTTGCAGTCAGGGCCCAGCAAAGGGCCAGGGACCCCTGTGCCCATCCTTTGTCCCTTTTCCCTGGGAAAGAAAACTCACAGGTCCAGGTTCCTGATGTCAGTTTGTAGGGCTCCCTTGGGTCTATCAGGGCAGCACAAGATTGAGGTGGGGACAACTTTGGTCTAGGGTCCATCCTTCGATATAAGGATTTTTTGCATTCAGGCCCTGGGCCTGGGGCCCCTGGGCACATCCTTTGGCCATTTTCCCTGGGAAAGAAAATTCACAGGTCCAGGTTCCTGATGTCAGTTTGTAGGGCTCCCTTGGGTCTATCAGGGCAGCACAAGTTTGAGGTGGGGACAACTTCGGTCTGGGGTCCATCCTTCGATATAAGGATTTTTTGCAGTCAGGTCCAGGGCCAGGGGCCCCTGGGCACATGCTTTGTCCCTTTTCCCTGGGAAAGAAAACTCACAGGTCCAGGTTCCTGATGTCAGTTTGTAGGGCTCCCTTGGGTCTATCAGGGCAGCACAAGTTTGAGATGGGGACAATTTTGGTCTGGGGTCCATCCTTCGATATAAGGATTTTTTGCAGTCAGGGCCGAGCCCAGGGCCAGGGACCCCTGTGCACATCCTTTGTCCCTTTTCCCTGGGAAAGAAAACTCACAGGTCCAGGTTCCTGATGTCAGTTTGTAGGGCTCCCTTGGGTCTATCAGGGCAGCACAAGTTTGAGGTGGGGACAACTTCGGTCTGGGGTCCATCCTTCGATATAAGGATTTTTTGCAGTCAGGGCCCAGCAAAGGGCCAGGGCCCCTGTGCCCATCCTTTGTCCCTTTTCCCTGGGAAAGAAAACTCACAGGTCCAGGTTCCTGATGTCAGTTTGTAGGGCTCCCTTGGGTCTATCAGGGCAGCACAAGATTGAGGTGGGGACAACTTTGGTCTAGGGTCCATCCTTCGATATAAGGATTTTTTGCATTCAGGCCCTGGGCTTGGGGCCCCTGGGCACATCCTTTGGCCATTTTCCCTGGGAAAGAAAATTCACAGGTCCAGGTTCCTGATGTCAGTTTGTAGGGCTCTCTTGGGTCTATCAGGGCAGCACAAGTTGGAGGTGGGGACAACTTTGTTCTGGGGTCCATCCTTCGATATAAGGATTTTTTGCATTCAGGCCCTGGGCCAGGAGCCCCTGTGCCCATCCTTTGTCCATTTTCCCTGGGAAAGAAAACTCACCAGTCCAGGTTCCTGATGTCAGTTTGTAGGGCTCCCTTGGATCTATCAGGGCAGCACAAGTTTGAGGTGGGGACAACTTCGGTCTGGGGTCCATCCTTCGATATAAGGATTTTTTGCAGTCAGGGCCCAGCAAAGGGCCAGGGCCCCTGTGCCCATCCTTTGTCCCTTTTCCCTGGGAAAGAAAACTCACAGGTCCAGGTTCCTGATGTCAGTTTGTAGGGCTCCCTTGGGTCTATCAGGGCAGCACAAGATTGAGGCGGGGAGAACTTTGGTCTGGGGTCCATCCTTCGATATAAGGATTTTTTGCAGTAATGTCCCGGGCCAGGGGCCCCTGGGCACATCCTTTGGCCATTTTCCCTGGGAAAGAAAATTCACCGGTCCAGGTTCCTGATGTCAGTTTGTAGGGCTCCCTTGGGTCTATCAGGGCTGCACAAGTTTGAGGTGGGGCCAACTTCGGTCTGGGGTCCATCCTTCGATATAAGGATTTTTTGCAGTCAGGGCCCAGCAAAGGGCCAGGGCCCCTGTGCCCATCCTTTGTCCCTTTTCCCTGGGAAAGAAAACTCACAGGTCCAGGTTCCTGATGTCAGTTTGTAGGGCTCCCTTGGGTCTATCAGGGCAGCACAAGATTGAGGTGGGGACAACTTTGGTCTAGGGTCCATCCTTCGATATAAGGATATTTTGCATTCAGGCCATGGGCCTGGGGCCCCTGGGCACATCCTTTGGCCATTTTCCCTGGGAAAGAAAATTCACAGGTCCAGGTTCCTGATGTCAGTTTGTAGGGCTCTCTTGGGTCTATCAGGGCAGCACAAGTTTGAGGTGGGGACAACTTCGGTCTGGGGTCCATCCTTCGATATAAGGATTTTTTGCAGTCAGGGCCGAGCCCAGGGCCAAGGACCCCTGTGCACATCCTTTGTCCCTTTTCCCTGGGAAAGAAAACTCACAGGTCCAGGTTCCTGATGTCAGTTTGTAGGGCTCCCTTGGGTCTATCAGGGCTGCACAATTTTGAGGTGGGGACAACTTTGGTCTGGGGACCATCCTTCGATATAAGGATTTTTTGCAGTAAGGGCCCAGCCCAGGGCCAGGGACCCCTGGGCACATCCTTTGTCCCTTTTCCCTGGGAAAGAAAACTCACAGGTCCAGGTTCCTGATGTCAGTTTGTAGGGCTCCCTTGGGTCTATCAGGGCAGCACAAGATTGAGGTGGGGACAACTTTGGTCTGGGGTCCATCCTTCGATATAAGGATATTTGCAGTCAGGTCCTGGGCCAGGGGCCCCTGGGCACATCCTTTGTCCCTTTACCCTGGGGAAAAAAACTCAGCAGTCCAGGTTCCTGATGTCAGTTTGTAGGGCTCCCTTGGATCTATCAGGGCAGCACAAGTTTGAGGTGGGGACAACTTTGGTCTGGGGTCCATCCTTCGATATAAGGATTTTTTGCAGTCAGGTCCAGGGCCAGGGGCCCCTGGGCACATGCTTTGTCCCTTTTCCCTGGGAAAGAAAACTCACAGGTCCAGGTTCCTGATGTCAGTTTGTAGGGCTCCCTTGGGTCTATCAGGGCAGCACAAGATTGAGGTGGGGACAACTTTGGTCTAGGGTCCATCCTTCGATATAAGGATTTTTTGCATTCAGGCCCTGGGCCTGGGGCCCCTGGGCACATCCTTTGGCCATTTTCCCTGGGAAAGAAAATTCACAGGTCCAGGTTCCTGATGTCAGTTTGTAGGGCTCCCTTGGATCTATCAGGGCAGCACAAGTTTGAGGTGGGGACAACTTCGGTCTGGGGTCCATCCTTCGATATAAGGATTTTTTGCAGTCAGGGCCCAGCAAAGGGCCAGGGCCCCTGTGCCCATCCTTTGTCCCTTTTCCCTGGGAAAGAAAACTCACAGGTCCAGGTTCCTGATGTCAGTTTGTAGGGCTCCCTTGGGTCTATCAGGGCAGCACAAGATTGAGGTGGGGACAACTTTGGTCTAGGGTCCATCCTTCGATATAAGGATTTTTTGCATTCAGGCCCTGGGCTTGGGGCCCCTGGGCACATCCTTTGGCCATTTTCCCTGGGAAAGAAAATTCACAGGTCCAGGTTCCTGATGTCAGTTTGTAGGGCTCTCTTGGGTCTATCAGGGCAGCACAAGTTTGAGGTGGGGACAACTTTGGTCTGGGGTCCATCCTTCGATATAAGGATTTTTTGCAGTCAGGGCCCAGCAAAGGGCCAGGGCCCCTGTGCCCATCCTTTGTCCCTTTTCCCTGGGAAAGAAAACTCACAGGTCCAGGTTCCTGATGTCAGTTTGTAGGGCTCCCTTGGGTCTATCAGGGCAGCACAAGATTGAGGTGGGGACAACTTTGGTCTAGGGTCCATCCTTCGATATAAGGATTTTTTGCATTCAGGCCCTGGGCCTGGGGCCCCTGGGCACATCCTTTGGCCATTTTCCCTGGGAAAGAAAATTCACAGGTCCAGGTTCCTGATGTCAGTTTGTAGGGCTCTCTTGGGTCTATCAGGGCAGCACAAGTTTGAGGTGGGGACAACTTCGGTCTGGGGTCCATCCTTCGATATATAAGGATTTTTTCCAGTCAGGTCCCAGCCCAGGGGTTCCCGGGCACATCCTTTGTCCCTTTTCCCTGGGAAAGAAAACTCACAGGTCCAGGTTCCTGATGTCAGTTTGTAGGGCTCCCTTGGATCTATCAGGGCAGCACAAGTTGGAGGTGGGGACAACTTTGTTCTGGGGTCCATCCTTCGATATAAGGATATTTGCAGTCAGGTCCCGGGCCAGGGGCCCCTGGGAACATCCTTTGTCCCTTTTCCCTGGGAAAGAAAACTCACATGTCCAGGTTCCTGATGTCAGTTTGTAGGGCTCCCTTGGGTCTATCAGGGCAGCACAAGTTTGAGATGGGGACAACTTTGGTCTGGGGTCCATCCTTCGATATAAGGATTTTTTGCATTCAGGCCCTGGGCCAGGGGCCCCTGTGCCCATCCTTTGTCCATTTTCCCTGGGAAAGAAAACTCACAGGTCCAGGTTCCTGATGTCAGTTTGTAGGGCTCCCTTGGGTCTATCAGGGCAGCACAAGTTTGAGTTGGGGAAAACTTTGGTCTGGGGTCCATCTCTCGATATAAGGATTTTTTGCAGTCAGGTCCTGGGCCAGGGGCCCTTGGGCACATCTTTTGTCCCCTTTCCCTGGGAAAGAAAACTCACAGGTCCAGGTTCCTGATGTCAGTTTGTAGGACTCCCTTGGGCCAATCAGGGCAGCACAAGTTTGAGGTGGGGACAACTTTGGTCTGGGGTCCATCCTTCGATATAAGGATTTTTTGCAGTTAGGGCCCAGCCCAGGGCCAGGGACCCCTGGGCACATCCTTTGTCCCTTTTTCCTGGGAAAGAAAACTCACAGGTCCAGGTTCCTGATGTCAGTTTGTAGGGCTCCCTTGGGTCTATCAGGGCAGCACAAGTTTGAGGTGGGGACAACTTTGTTCTGGGATCCATCCTTTGATATAAGGATTTTTCTCAGTCAGGGCCCAGCGCATGGCCTGGGGCCTTTGGGCACATCCTTTGGCCTTTTTCCCTGGGAAAGAAAACTCACCAGTCCAGGTTCCTGATGTCAGTTTGTAGGGCTCCCTTGGGTCTATCAGGGCAGCACAAGTTTGAGGTGGGGACAACTTCGGTCTGGGGTCCATCCTTCGATATATAAGGATTTTTTGCAGTCAGGTCCCAGCCCAGGGGTTCCTGGGCACATCCTTTGTCCCTTTTCCCTGGGAAAGAAAACTCACAGGTCCAGGTTTCTGATGTCAGTTTGTAGGGCTCTCTTGGATCTATCAGGGCAGCACAAGTTGGAGGTGGGGACAGCTTTGGTCTGGGGTCCATCCTTCGATATAAGGATATTTGCAGTCAGGTCCTGGGCCAGGGGCCCCTGGGCACATCCTTTGTCCCTTTACCCTGGGGATAAAAACTCACCAGTCCAGGTTCCTGATGTCAGTTTGTAGGGCTCCCTTGGATCTATCAGGGCAGCACAAGTTTGAGGTGGGGACAACTTCGGTCTGGGGTCCATCCTTCGATATAAGGATTTTTTGCAGTCAGGGCCCAGCAAAGGGCCAGGGCCCCTGTGCCCATCCTTTGTCCCTTTTCCCTGGGAAAGAAAACTCACAGGTCCAGGTTCCTGATGTCAGTTTGTAGGGCTCCCTTGGGTCTATCAGGGCAGCACAAGATTGAGGTGGGGACATGTCACCCTGATTCTTAAGACTTCCTAAAGCCTTCTGAGTTTACATTCCTTTGGAGAACTTTCCCACACAATTTCTGTAAACAACGTATTGTTTACATTCTTTTATGGGGGTGGAAAGCACTTGATGTACTGGTGGTTTGTCCAATGTCTTTGGAGAGGTGGACCGTTCACTCTCCAATCCAATGTCACCCTTGGGAAGGTATAAAAGACAGAGTCAGATAATAAACGTCCCTTTTTTACCTTGCAAGCAGCAGGTGGTCCGCGTGGTGCTTTCACGTGTCCCACAGCGACATCTGGTGACCGCCGACGTGTATTGCAGCTTAGGCTGAAAGCACGCGGGTGAGGTGTTTTTTTCTCTCTCTGTCCAGCGCTCTGCCTGTCGCTATTGTTGGTAATGGAGAGTTTTGAGAGCATCAGGGAGGAGTCAGTGGCTTTGAGCGTTTGGAGGGAGGTGTTGAAGCGGAAACGCGTTCTCTTTTATTGGGATGATTTTGAGAGGCTGTTTTTATGGGCAAGGGAACAGGGATTCTTTCCCAGTCTTGCCGAGGCTCTGTCCTGGGAGAAATGGGCTCCTGTGGGAGACCGCCTCATGGATGCCCTGCTTGATAATCGTTTTGAAGGCATTGGGCCGCTGCTGATGTTGTGGAAGAGATTGGATGCCATCTGGCAGGGCTCTGACACTGGTGGCTCTCGTGATTCTCTGAGAAATTTTTCTACCTCTGATGTTGGGGAGGCCGAGTCCCTGGGGCGTGGCCTGGATTCCCCTTGTGCCCAGGAGAGTGAGTCAGAGGACGGCTTCTCCTCTGGGGAGCCCCGGGCTCCCAGCCCGCTGGCTCCGAGCGTCCGGTCGGTGGAGCGGGTCCGACCGCCCCGCCCTGCCCCGCGCCGCCGGCGTGGTGGGACGAAGGGGAAAGCACTTCCTCTTTGTGCCTTCCCGGCGATCGGGGGCGAACGGGGGCTTGTGGACCAGCCCTCGCCTCGGGTTGCATCTGGCTCAGTGAAGGTGAATTGCCCGAATTGTGGGGTCACGTTCCCCTTTAAAGCGACCCAGGCGGATTCGCCCGGATCGGTTTCGGGTTCATCTTCCGAGGATGAGTCAGTTCCAATCCCTGAGCCTGCGCAGCCTGCTGGGCATGCGCAGGCGGTGGGGGCCGCCAAGGACGGGGCGTTGGTCTCTGTTCCGTCGGGCTCTGCCCCAGCAGGCGGGCAGCCCGTCCGGTCCCGCCTGATGGGGGCGGTGCCCGCCGGGCGGTTGCGTGTCGCGGGTCCGAAGCTCCTTGGGGGCGTGCCGGCCTCCGTTGTGTCGTCCCGCAGTGAAATGTCTCCGCGCTCCGCGTCTCCCTCTACATCCCGCCCTTCCCCCGCCCCGGGGGACAGGAATGCTGAGCTGGGGTTGCGGTCCGCGCCGCCGCCTGCGTCCGCCGCAGTGTCCTCTGCTGATGGTGCGGAGGGCACTGCTGGGACGCCGGCTGGGTCGGCTCCATCTTCCCCGCCTGCCGCGGGGGCTGGGACTGCTGACGCGGCTGGCGGGAGACCGGTGACTCCCCGTGGCCGTGGATCCTCCCTGTCGTCCTTCTGGACCCTCCCCCCTTGCCAGGTGACCGTGCGCCCGAGAAACTACGGGCGGTTCTGGCAGGAGGTCCTCGATAAGGCTGAGGAGATGTGTGACCTTGGTCCCTCGCAGAGCCTGCCGGATCACGGGGAAGGCTCCTCTGGCTCTGCTGATGCTGCAGGGGGTGTGGTGTCCAGTGATGTCGCACTGCCTCGCAGCCCAGGAGCTTCCACTGTCCCAGAGTCCACGGGACATGAGACAGTGGACGATGCAGCCTTGCCAGGGGGTCTTCAGGCTTTCCCTGTGCTCAGGGGTGTTACTCACAACACTCATCAGCCTTTTTCGTTTAAGGTGTTGAAGGAAATCCGAGACACTGTGGCACAATATGGTCTTGGGTCTGATGAGGTTATGCACACGATTCGGCTACTTGTTACTGACCTGCTGACGCCTTTTGATATTCGCGCTGTGGCACAGGCTCTTTTTAACCCTGTGCAGTTTGACCTGTTTGAGGACAAATGGGTTAGTCTAGTGGCTAGTGCAGTGCGGAAGAATGCTACACGAGGGCAGCAGGATCCCAGGCGTGTTGTTAACGCTGACATGTTGATGGGCACAGGAAATTATGTTGATCCTCGGGGGCAGGCTGGATACGATCCTCTTGTGCTTGATCAATGCCGGACGTTAGGCTTGGCAGCTATAATCCAGGCCCTAGAAATGGCTGCTCCAATGGAGCCCTTTCTGACTGTTGTTCAAAGGGCTGACGAGCCTTTCATAGACTTTGCATCGAGGTTGACTGCCTCTGTAGAGCGGCAGGTGGTAGAACCTGAGCTGAGGCGAATGGTCCTTGCAAGATTTGCTAGGATCCATTGTAACGCAGAATGCAAAAGAGTCATACAGGCTCTTCCTGAAGGGGCTACCATTTCACAGATGGCAGCAGCCTGTGTAGACATAGGCCCGTCGGTTCGGAAGGTGGATTCTTGGGCTGCTGCCGCACAGCCAGTCTGGAAGCAGCCGCAGGGGGCTGCTCAGACAAGCACCAAACGAGGGAAGAAAACACAGAAGGGAAAATTTCCCTTGTATGTGTGTGGCCGGTGCGGAAGGCCAGGCCATCTATCAGATGTTTGCAAGGCGACTGTTCATGCAAGTGGCCAGGCAATCCCGAGCTCGGGAAACGGGAAGCGGAGCGCGAAAGGGGGGCGCGCTCAGACACAAGTTCCTCTCCAGACCCCGGAGCCCATGGAGGTCTGCTCAGCCAGCTCGTAGCCAGCACCTGCGGGTCAGCAGGTGTGGATGTCTGCACAGCAGCAACAGTTGTTTTGGACTCTTGCAAGGTGCACAAGGTTCCCCTGGACGCCTTTGGTCCTTTGGGTGAGGGCATGAGTGCCTTCCTTATGGGGAGGTCTAGTGCCACCCTTCAGGGCATCATTGTGCATCTGGGTCTTATAGATGCAGACTTCACAGGGCAGATCTGTGCAATGATCTCCACGCCCACCCCCCCTGTTACAATCCCAAAAGGGACACGGCTTGCTCAACTTGTGCCTTTTAAGTCTTCTGTTCGCAGGACGGCTGACCAGTCACGAGGGGATGGCGGTTTTGGATCCACTGGACCGCCTCAAGTTCACTGGACCGCTGTCCTGACTAAAGACCGTCCCGAGATGCTGTGTACCCTGTCCATCCCTGGTGCGACGCCGTCAGAGATCCGCCTGCGCGGGCTCCTTGACAGCGGCGCTGATGTCACGGTTCTCTCCCTTGCCGCCTGGCCTCCAGACTGGCCCCTGGATCCAGCGGAGACGTCTGTCGCTGGCCTGGGAGGAACAGCGCGATGTTATGTGAGCCAGCGGCCCGTGCTGGTCACAAATCCAGAGGGACAGACGGCTTGGATCAGGCCTCATGTTACTTCTTCTCCTGCTAACCTCTGGGGGAGGGATGTTTTGTCTGCATGGGGGGTGCGCATCGGGACGGGTTTTTGATGGGGGCCACTGCAGCGAAGGGCGAGGAGTGTCCTACGCCTCCTATACGGTGGCTGGTGGATACACCTGTTTGGGAAAACCAGTGGCCCCTCCCTCAAGATAAACTGACCGCCCTTCAAAATTTAGTGCAGGAACAGTTGGACCAGGGTCGTCTGGAGCCTTCCAGGAGCCCCTGGAACACCCCTGTTTTCTGCATCAAAAAGAAGTCTGGGAAATGGAGGTTGTTACAGGACCTCCGGAAGGTCAATGCTGTCATGGAAGGCATGGGAACATTACAGGCGGGCATGCCATCGCCTACCATGCTTCCTGCAGGCTGGCCAATCTTCATCGTGGATTTGAAGGATTGCTTCTTTACAATTCCTTTGCATCCCGATGACAGACCAAAATTTGCCTTCACAGTGCCAGCAGTTGACAATAATGAGCCCGCACAGCGATATCAATGGAGAGTTCTGCCACAGGGGATGCGCAACTCCCCAGTTATATGCCAATGGTATGTGGCTCGTGCCTTGTCTGGAGTTCGCAAGCAGTTCCCTGATGCACGTCTGTATCATTATATGGACGACATCCTGGTGGCTGCGTCCACTCAGGAGGAGCTGCTGAGGATTCAGCCTCGGTTGCTCGATGCCTTGCATGCTCATGGGCTGCAGGTGGCTCCAGAAAAGGTTCAGCAACAGCCTCCTTGGAAGTATTTGGGGGTCAAAATTCTGGAACGGACAATCCAACACCAGGAGGTGCAATTTGTGCATTCGGTGAAGACACTGAATGATGTTCAAAAACTGATGGGTGTCATCACCTGGTTACGTCCATACTTGGGACTAACCGACGCACAACTGTCTCCTGTGTATGATCTGTTGAAAGGAGACCCTGATTTAAAATCACCTCGCACATTGACCCCTGAGGCACGTCAGGTGCTGGAGGAGGTTCAGCGGGCTGTTTCTGCCCGTCAGGTTTATCGCATTGATCTTTCCGTTGATGTCACTGTGTTCGTTACCACTCCAGATTCGCATCCCACAGGTATCATTGGTCAATGGAGTGACAAATGGTCTGATCCCTTGCACATTTTGGAATGGGTTTTCCTGCCCCATCAGCCGCAGAAGACGGCAACGACATTGGCTGAGTTGATTGCTCGGTTGATAATCAAATGCCGGCAGCGGTGTTTGCAATTGATGGGTGCGGATCCTGCAAAGATCGTACTCCCAATATCCCGGGAGGACTTTGACTGGAGCTTTGCACACTGTGTGTCCATGCAATGTGCTCTGGAAAATTTTTCAGGGCAAATCACTTATCATTTGCCCAGCCACAAGCTACTGCAGGTGGCGAAATCTACGCAGATCTCTTTGCGGCCCAAAAATAGTCAGGAACCCGTGCAAGGACCCACCGTCTTTACTGATGGTTCAGGGAAAACAGGAAAGGCCATTGTTACTTGGAAGGACGGATCTGAGTGGCAGGTTCTGAAAGCTCATCAGGAGGGGTCGGCCCAATTGGTTGAGTTGAGGGCTGCTGTTATGGCATTTGAGAGATTTTCCCAGGAACCTTTCAATTTGGTCACGGATTCTGCCTATGTGGCTGACATCGCACAGCGGTTGGGTCATTCACTTTTGAAGGAGGTCAGTAACCCTGCCTTGTTTCATTTACTGAAGACCTTGTGGTGTGCTATTCAGGCCCGGGTTCATCCGTTTTATGTTCTGCATGTGAGAAGTCACACCAATTTACCAGGGTTTGTGGCGGAAGGTAACGTGAGGGCTGACAGGTTGGCTAATCCAGCGTGGGTAGCACCTCAGCCTGATACACTCGCGCAGGCCAAGGCATCGCATGGGTTTTTCCATCAGAATGCACATACTCTGCAGAAGCAGTTTCAGCTGACACCGACAGAGGCTCGTGGCATTGTTGAGTCCTGTGACGACTGCCATGCACTTGCTCCACCTCTACCAGCAGGGGTAAACCCTAGAGGCCTTAGGGCCCTGGAGCTTTGGCAGACCGATGTCACCCAGATTGCTGAGTTTGGCCGGCTCAAGTATGTGCATGTCACGGTGGACACGTTCTCCTCTGCAATGTGGGCTTCCGCTCACACTGGAGAAAAGGCCCGCGATGTCATTGCCCACTGGAGGCAGGCCTTTGCCGTTCTAGGCATACCTTCTGCTGTGAAAACCGACAATGGTCCTGCTTATGCATCGCAGCAGGTGCGGCAGTTCCTGCAGTTGTGGGGGGTGTCACACAAGTTTGGTATCGCCCACTCTCCAACTGGCCAAGCTATTGTAGAACGTGCTCATGGTACTCTGAAGCGGGTTCTTCAAAAACAAAAACGGGGAATGCAGGGTGAGACCCCACACAGTCGGTTGGAGAAAGCATTGTACACCATCAATCATCTTACGGTGCAGCAGAATTCAAATAACCCTGTCATTTTAAATCATCATCTCTCGTTGCAGGCTTCAGACGAGGCACATCAGCCTCGAGCAAAAGTTCGAGTGCGGAATTTAGTCACCAAACAATGGGAAGGTCCCTATGACCTTATCGCTTCGGGGCGCGGGTATGCTTGTGTGTCCACAGATACTGGGGTACGCTGGGTACCTTCGAAGTGTGTTCGTCCTGATCTGAAACCACAGAGGCAGAACCCGATCAACGGGCAACATGGAAACCGTGACCAAACTGAAAGGCATCAAATGGATGGATCGTCGAGTGATGACTCAGTTGAAGATGATGGCGGGTGATCACTCTGACGATTCCTCCGTGAATGGACATTGAACCTTATTTATTTATCTATTCATTTATTTATTTTTCTTCCTTTACTTTTAAACTAAAAAGGGTGAGATGTCACCCTGATTCTTAAGACTTCCTAAAGCCTTCTGAGTTTACATTCCTTTGGAGAACTTTCCCACACAATTTCTGTAAACAACGTATTGTTTACATTCTTTTATGGGGGTGGAAAGCACTTGATGTACTGGTGGTTTGTCCAATGTCTTTGGAGAGGTGGACCGTTCACTCTCCAATCCAATGTCACCCTTGGGAAGGTATAAAAGACAGAGTCAGATAATAAACGTCCCTTTTTTACCTTGCAAGCAGCAGGTGGTCCGCGTGGTGCTTTCACGTGTCCCACAGCGACAGGGACAACTTTGGTCTAGGGTCCATCCTTCGATATAAGGATTTTTTGCATTCAGGCCCCGGGCCTGGGGCCCCTGGGCACATCCTTTGGCCATTTTCCCTGGAAAGAAAATTCACAGGTCCAGGTTCCTGATGTCAGTTTGTAGGGCTCTCTTGGGTCTATCAGGGCAGCACAAGTTTGAGGTGGGGACAACTTCGGTCTGGGGTCCATCCTTCGATATAAAGATTTTTTGCAGTCAGGTCCAGGGCCAGGGGCCCCTGGGCACATGCTTTGTCCCTTTTCCCTGGGAAAGAAAACTCACAGGTCCAGGTTCCTGATGTCAGTTTGTAGGGCTCCCTTGGATCTATCAGGGCAGCACAAGTTTGAGGTGGGGACAACTTTGGTCTGGGGTCCATCCTTCGATATAAGGATTTTTTGCAGTCAGGTCCCGGGCCAGGGGCCCCTGGGGACATCCTTTGTCCCTTTTCCCTGGGAAAGAAAACTCACCAGTCCAGGTTCCTTATGTCAGTTTGTAGGGCTCCCTTGGGTCTATCAGGGCAGCACAAGTTTGAGGTGGGGACAACTTTGGTCTGGGGTCCATCCTTCGATATATAAGGATTTTTTCCAGTCAGGTCCCAGCCCAGGGGTTCCTGGGCACATCCTTTGTCCCTTTTCCCTGGGAAAGAAAACTCACAGGTCCAGGTTCCTGATGTCAGTTTGTAGGGCTCTCTTGGATCTATCAGGGCAGCACAAGTTGGAGGTGGGGACAATTTTGTTCTGGGGTCCATCCTTCGATATAAGGATATTTGCAGTCAGGTCCCGGGCCAGGGGCCCCTGGGAACATCCTTTGTCACTTTACCCTGGAGAAAAAAACTCACCAGTCCAGGTTCCTGATGTCAGTTTGTAGGGCTCCCTTGGATCTATCAGGGCAGCACAAGTTGGAGGTGGGGACAACTTCGGTCTGGGGTCCATCCTTCGATATAAGGATTTTTTGCAGTCAGGGCCCAGCAAAGGGCCAGGGCCCCTGTGCCCATCCTTTGTCCCTTTTCCCTGGGAAAGAAAACTCACAGGTCCAGGTTCCTGATGTCAGTTTGTAGGGCTCCCTTGGGTCTATCAGGGCAGCACAAGTTTGAGGTGGGGACAACTTTGGTCTAGGGTCCATCCTTCGATATAAGGATATTTTGCATTCAGGCCCTGGGCCTGGGGCCCCTGGGCACATCCTTTGGCCATTTTCCCTGGGAAAGAAAATTCACAGGTCCAGGTTCCTGATGTCAGTTTGTAGGGCTCTCTTGGGTCTATCAGGGCAGCACAAGTTTGAGGTGGGGACAACTTTGGTCTGGGGTCCATCCTTCGATATAAGGATATTTGCAGTCAGGTCCTGGGCCAGGGGCCCCTGGGCACATCCTTTGTCCCTTTACCCTGGGGAAAAAAACTCAGCAGTCCAGGTTCCTGATGTCAGTTTGTAGGGCTCCCTTGGATCTATCAGGGCAGCACAAGTTTGAGGTGGGGACAACTTCGGTCTGGGGTCCATCCTTCGATATAAGGATTTTTTGCAGTCAGGTCCAGGGCCAGGGGCCCCTGGGCACATGCTTTGTCCCTTTTCCCTGGGAAAGAAAATTCACAGGTCCAGGTTCCTGATGTCAGTTTGTAGGGCTCCCTTGGATCTATCAGGGCAGCACAAGTTTGAGGTGGGGACAACTTCGGTCTGGGGTCCATCCTTCGATATAAGGATTTTTTGCAGTCAGGGCCCAGCAAAGGGCCAGGGACCCCTGTGCCCATCCTTTGTCCCTTTTCCCTGGGAAAGAAAACTCACAGGTCCAGGTTCCTGATGTCAGTTTGTAGGGCTCCCTTGGGTCTATCAGGGCAGCACAAGATTGAGGTGGGGACAACTTTGGTCTAGGGTCCATCCTTCGATATAAGGATTTTTTGCATTCAGGCCCTGGGCCTGGGGCCCCTGGGCACATCCTTTGGCCATTTTCCCTGGGAAAGAAAATTCACAGGTCCAGGTTCCTGATGTCAGTTTGTAGGGCTCCCTTGGGTCTATCAGGGCAGCACAAGTTTGAGGTGGGGACAACTTCGGTCTGGGGTCCATCCTTCGATATAAGGATTTTTTGCAGTCAGGTCCAGGGCCAGGGGCCCCTGGGCACATGCTTTGTCCCTTTTCCCTGGGAAAGAAAACTCACAGGTCCAGGTTCCTGATGTCAGTTTGTAGGGCTCCCTTGGGTCTATCAGGGCAGCACAAGTTTGAGATGGGGACAATTTTGGTCTGGGGTCCATCCTTCGATATAAGGATTTTTTGCAGTCAGGGCCGAGCCCAGGGCCAGGGACCCCTGTGCACATCCTTTGTCCCTTTTCCCTGGGAAAGAAAACTCACAGGTCCAGGTTCCTGATGTCAGTTTGTAGGGCTCCCTTGGGTCTATCAGGGCAGCACAAGTTTGAGGTGGGGACAACTTCGGTCTGGGGTCCATCCTTCGATATAAGGATTTTTTGCAGTCAGGGCCCAGCAAAGGGCCAGGGCCCCTGTGCCCATCCTTTGTCCCTTTTCCCTGGGAAAGAAAACTCACAGGTCCAGGTTCCTGATGTCAGTTTGTAGGGCTCCCTTGGGTCTATCAGGGCAGCACAAGATTGAGGTGGGGACAACTTTGGTCTAGGGTCCATCCTTCGATATAAGGATTTTTTGCATTCAGGCCCTGGGCTTGGGGCCCCTGGGCACATCCTTTGGCCATTTTCCCTGGGAAAGAAAATTCACAGGTCCAGGTTCCTGATGTCAGTTTGTAGGGCTCTCTTGGGTCTATCAGGGCAGCACAAGTTGGAGGTGGGGACAACTTTGTTCTGGGGTCCATCCTTCGATATAAGGATTTTTTGCATTCAGGCCCTGGGCCAGGAGCCCCTGTGCCCATCCTTTGTCCATTTTCCCTGGGAAAGAAAACTCACCAGTCCAGGTTCCTGATGTCAGTTTGTAGGGCTCCCTTGGATCTATCAGGGCAGCACAAGTTTGAGGTGGGGACAACTTCGGTCTGGGGTCCATCCTTCGATATAAGGATTTTTTGCAGTCAGGGCCCAGCAAAGGGCCAGGGCCCCTGTGCCCATCCTTTGTCCCTTTTCCCTGGGAAAGAAAACTCACAGGTCCAGGTTCCTGATGTCAGTTTGTAGGGCTCCCTTGGGTCTATCAGGGCAGCACAAGATTGAGGCGGGGAGAACTTTGGTCTGGGGTCCATCCTTCGATATAAGGATTTTTTGCAGTAATGTCCCGGGCCAGGGGCCCCTGGGCACATCCTTTGGCCATTTTCCCTGGGAAAGAAAATTCACCGGTCCAGGTTCCTGATGTCAGTTTGTAGGGCTCCCTTGGGTCTATCAGGGCTGCACAAGTTTGAGGTGGGGCCAACTTCGGTCTGGGGTCCATCCTTCGATATAAGGATTTTTTGCAGTCAGGGCCCAGCAAAGGGCCAGGGCCCCTGTGCCCATCCTTTGTCCCTTTTCCCTGGGAAAGAAAACTCACAGGTCCAGGTTCCTGATGTCAGTTTGTAGGGCTCCCTTGGGTCTATCAGGGCAGCACAAGATTGAGGTGGGGACAACTTTGGTCTAGGGTCCATCCTTCGATATAAGGATATTTTGCATTCAGGCCATGGGCCTGGGGCCCCTGGGCACATCCTTTGGCCATTTTCCCTGGGAAAGAAAATTCACAGGTCCAGGTTCCTGATGTCAGTTTGTAGGGCTCTCTTGGGTCTATCAGGGCAGCACAAGTTTGAGGTGGGGACAACTTCGGTCTGGGGTCCATCCTTCGATATAAGGATTTTTTGCAGTCAGGGCCGAGCCCAGGGCCAAGGACCCCTGTGCACATCCTTTGTCCCTTTTCCCTGGGAAAGAAAACTCACAGGTCCAGGTTCCTGATGTCAGTTTGTAGGGCTCCCTTGGGTCTATCAGGGCTGCACAATTTTGAGGTGGGGACAACTTTGGTCTGGGGACCATCCTTCGATATAAGGATTTTTTGCAGTAAGGGCCCAGCCCAGGGCCAGGGACCCCTGGGCACATCCTTTGTCCCTTTTCCCTGGGAAAGAAAACTCACAGGTCCAGGTTCCTGATGTCAGTTTGTAGGGCTCCCTTGGGTCTATCAGGGCAGCACAAGATTGAGGTGGGGACAACTTTGGTCTGGGGTCCATCCTTCGATATAAGGATATTTGCAGTCAGGTCCTGGGCCAGGGGCCCCTGGGCACATCCTTTGTCCCTTTACCCTGGGGAAAAAAACTCAGCAGTCCAGGTTCCTGATGTCAGTTTGTAGGGCTCCCTTGGATCTATCAGGGCAGCACAAGTTTGAGGTGGGGACAACTTTGGTCTGGGGTCCATCCTTCGATATAAGGATTTTTTGCAGTCAGGTCCAGGGCCAGGGGCCCCTGGGCACATGCTTTGTCCCTTTTCCCTGGGAAAGAAAACTCACAGGTCCAGGTTCCTGATGTCAGTTTGTAGGGCTCCCTTGGGTCTATCAGGGCAGCACAAGATTGAGGTGGGGACAACTTTGGTCTAGGGTCCATCCTTCGATATAAGGATTTTTTGCATTCAGGCCCTGGGCCTGGGGCCCCTGGGCACATCCTTTGGCCATTTTCCCTGGGAAAGAAAATTCACAGGTCCAGGTTCCTGATGTCAGTTTGTAGGGCTCCCTTGGATCTATCAGGGCAGCACAAGTTTGAGGTGGGGACAACTTCGGTCTGGGGTCCATCCTTCGATATAAGGATTTTTTGCAGTCAGGGCCCAGCAAAGGGCCAGGGCCCCTGTGCCCATCCTTTGTCCCTTTTCCCTGGGAAAGAAAACTCACAGGTCCAGGTTCCTGATGTCAGTTTGTAGGGCTCCCTTGGGTCTATCAGGGCAGCACAAGATTGAGGTGGGGACAACTTTGGTCTAGGGTCCATCCTTCGATATAAGGATTTTTTGCATTCAGGCCCTGGGCTTGGGGCCCCTGGGCACATCCTTTGGCCATTTTCCCTGGGAAAGAAAATTCACAGGTCCAGGTTCCTGATGTCAGTTTGTAGGGCTCTCTTGGGTCTATCAGGGCAGCACAAGTTTGAGGTGGGGACAACTTTGGTCTGGGGTCCATCCTTCGATATAAGGATTTTTTGCAGTCAGGGCCCAGCAAAGGGCCAGGGCCCCTGTGCCCATCCTTTGTCCCTTTTCCCTGGGAAAGAAAACTCACAGGTCCAGGTTCCTGATGTCAGTTTGTAGGGCTCCCTTGGGTCTATCAGGGCAGCACAAGATTGAGGTGGGGACAACTTTGGTCTAGGGTCCATCCTTCGATATAAGGATTTTTTGCATTCAGGCCCTGGGCCTGGGGCCCCTGGGCACATCCTTTGGCCATTTTCCCTGGGAAAGAAAATTCACAGGTCCAGGTTCCTGATGTCAGTTTGTAGGGCTCTCTTGGGTCTATCAGGGCAGCACAAGTTTGAGGTGGGGACAACTTCGGTCTGGGGTCCATCCTTCGATATATAAGGATTTTTTCCAGTCAGGTCCCAGCCCAGGGGTTCCCGGGCACATCCTTTGTCCCTTTTCCCTGGGAAAGAAAACTCACAGGTCCAGGTTCCTGATGTCAGTTTGTAGGGCTCCCTTGGATCTATCAGGGCAGCACAAGTTGGAGGTGGGGACAACTTTGTTCTGGGGTCCATCCTTCGATATAAGGATATTTGCAGTCAGGTCCCGGGCCAGGGGCCCCTGGGAACATCCTTTGTCCCTTTTCCCTGGGAAAGAAAACTCACATGTCCAGGTTCCTGATGTCAGTTTGTAGGGCTCCCTTGGGTCTATCAGGGCAGCACAAGTTTGAGATGGGGACAACTTTGGTCTGGGGTCCATCCTTCGATATAAGGATTTTTTGCATTCAGGCCCTGGGCCAGGGGCCCCTGTGCCCATCCTTTGTCCATTTTCCCTGGGAAAGAAAACTCACAGGTCCAGGTTCCTGATGTCAGTTTGTAGGGCTCCCTTGGGTCTATCAGGGCAGCACAAGTTTGAGTTGGGGAAAACTTTGGTCTGGGGTCCATCTCTCGATATAAGGATTTTTTGCAGTCAGGTCCTGGGCCAGGGGCCCTTGGGCACATCTTTTGTCCCCTTTCCCTGGGAAAGAAAACTCACAGGTCCAGGTTCCTGATGTCAGTTTGTAGGACTCCCTTGGGCCAATCAGGGCAGCACAAGTTTGAGGTGGGGACAACTTTGGTCTGGGGTCCATCCTTCGATATAAGGATTTTTTGCAGTTAGGGCCCAGCCCAGGGCCAGGGACCCCTGGGCACATCCTTTGTCCCTTTTTCCTGGGAAAGAAAACTCACAGGTCCAGGTTCCTGATGTCAGTTTGTAGGGCTCCCTTGGGTCTATCAGGGCAGCACAAGTTTGAGGTGGGGACAACTTTGTTCTGGGATCCATCCTTTGATATAAGGATTTTTCTCAGTCAGGGCCCAGCGCATGGCCTGGGGCCTTTGGGCACATCCTTTGGCCTTTTTCCCTGGGAAAGAAAACTCACCAGTCCAGGTTCCTGATGTCAGTTTGTAGGGCTCCCTTGGGTCTATCAGGGCAGCACAAGTTTGAGGTGGGGACAACTTCGGTCTGGGGTCCATCCTTCGATATATAAGGATTTTTTGCAGTCAGGTCCCAGCCCAGGGGTTCCTGGGCACATCCTTTGTCCCTTTTCCCTGGGAAAGAAAACTCACAGGTCCAGGTTTCTGATGTCAGTTTGTAGGGCTCTCTTGGATCTATCAGGGCAGCACAAGTTGGAGGTGGGGACAGCTTTGGTCTGGGGTCCATCCTTCGATATAAGGATATTTGCAGTCAGGTCCTGGGCCAGGGGCCCCTGGGCACATCCTTTGTCCCTTTACCCTGGGGATAAAAACTCACCAGTCCAGGTTCCTGATGTCAGTTTGTAGGGCTCCCTTGGATCTATCAGGGCAGCACAAGTTTGAGGTGGGGACAACTTCGGTCTGGGGTCCATCCTTCGATATAAGGATTTTTTGCAGTCAGGGCCCAGCAAAGGGCCAGGGCCCCTGTGCCCATCCTTTGTCCCTTTTCCCTGGGAAAGAAAACTCACAGGTCCAGGTTCCTGATGTCAGTTTGTAGGGCTCCCTTGGGTCTATCAGGGCAGCACAAGATTGAGGTGGGGACATGTCACCCTGATTCTTAAGACTTCCTAAAGCCTTCTGAGTTTACATTCCTTTGGAGAACTTTCCCACACAATTTCTGTAAACAACGTATTGTTTACATTCTTTTATGGGGGTGGAAAGCACTTGATGTACTGGTGGTTTGTCCAATGTCTTTGGAGAGGTGGACCGTTCACTCTCCAATCCAATGTCACCCTTGGGAAGGTATAAAAGACAGAGTCAGATAATAAACGTCCCTTTTTTACCTTGCAAGCAGCAGGTGGTCCGCGTGGTGCTTTCACGTGTCCCACAGCGACATCTGGTGACCGCCGACGTGTATTGCAGCTTAGGCTGAAAGCACGCGGGTGAGGTGTTTTTTTCTCTCTCTGTCCAGCGCTCTGCCTGTCGCTATTGTTGGTAATGGAGAGTTTTGAGAGCATCAGGGAGGAGTCAGTGGCTTTGAGCGTTTGGAGGGAGGTGTTGAAGCGGAAACGCGTTCTCTTTTATTGGGATGATTTTGAGAGGCTGTTTTTATGGGCAAGGGAACAGGGATTCTTTCCCAGTCTTGCCGAGGCTCTGTCCTGGGAGAAATGGGCTCCTGTGGGAGACCGCCTCATGGATGCCCTGCTTGATAATCGTTTTGAAGGCATTGGGCCGCTGCTGATGTTGTGGAAGAGATTGGATGCCATCTGGCAGGGCTCTGACACTGGTGGCTCTCGTGATTCTCTGAGAAATTTTTCTACCTCTGATGTTGGGGAGGCCGAGTCCCTGGGGCGTGGCCTGGATTCCCCTTGTGCCCAGGAGAGTGAGTCAGAGGACGGCTTCTCCTCTGGGGAGCCCCGGGCTCCCAGCCCGCTGGCTCCGAGCGTCCGGTCGGTGGAGCGGGTCCGACCGCCCCGCCCTGCCCCGCGCCGCCGGCGTGGTGGGACGAAGGGGAAAGCACTTCCTCTTTGTGCCTTCCCGGCGATCGGGGGCGAACGGGGGCTTGTGGACCAGCCCTCGCCTCGGGTTGCATCTGGCTCAGTGAAGGTGAATTGCCCGAATTGTGGGGTCACGTTCCCCTTTAAAGCGACCCAGGCGGATTCGCCCGGATCGGTTTCGGGTTCATCTTCCGAGGATGAGTCAGTTCCAATCCCTGAGCCTGCGCAGCCTGCTGGGCATGCGCAGGCGGTGGGGGCCGCCAAGGACGGGGCGTTGGTCTCTGTTCCGTCGGGCTCTGCCCCAGCAGGCGGGCAGCCCGTCCGGTCCCGCCTGATGGGGGCGGTGCCCGCCGGGCGGTTGCGTGTCGCGGGTCCGAAGCTCCTTGGGGGCGTGCCGGCCTCCGTTGTGTCGTCCCGCAGTGAAATGTCTCCGCGCTCCGCGTCTCCCTCTACATCCCGCCCTTCCCCCGCCCCGGGGGACAGGAATGCTGAGCTGGGGTTGCGGTCCGCGCCGCCGCCTGCGTCCGCCGCAGTGTCCTCTGCTGATGGTGCGGAGGGCACTGCTGGGACGCCGGCTGGGTCGGCTCCATCTTCCCCGCCTGCCGCGGGGGCTGGGACTGCTGACGCGGCTGGCGGGAGACCGGTGACTCCCCGTGGCCGTGGATCCTCCCTGTCGTCCTTCTGGACCCTCCCCCCTTGCCAGGTGACCGTGCGCCCGAGAAACTACGGGCGGTTCTGGCAGGAGGTCCTCGATAAGGCTGAGGAGATGTGTGACCTTGGTCCCTCGCAGAGCCTGCCGGATCACGGGGAAGGCTCCTCTGGCTCTGCTGATGCTGCAGGGGGTGTGGTGTCCAGTGATGTCGCACTGCCTCGCAGCCCAGGAGCTTCCACTGTCCCAGAGTCCACGGGACATGAGACAGTGGACGATGCAGCCTTGCCAGGGGGTCTTCAGGCTTTCCCTGTGCTCAGGGGTGTTACTCACAACACTCATCAGCCTTTTTCGTTTAAGGTGTTGAAGGAAATCCGAGACACTGTGGCACAATATGGTCTTGGGTCTGATGAGGTTATGCACACGATTCGGCTACTTGTTACTGACCTGCTGACGCCTTTTGATATTCGCGCTGTGGCACAGGCTCTTTTTAACCCTGTGCAGTTTGACCTGTTTGAGGACAAATGGGTTAGTCTAGTGGCTAGTGCAGTGCGGAAGAATGCTACACGAGGGCAGCAGGATCCCAGGCGTGTTGTTAACGCTGACATGTTGATGGGCACAGGAAATTATGTTGATCCTCGGGGGCAGGCTGGATACGATCCTCTTGTGCTTGATCAATGCCGGACGTTAGGCTTGGCAGCTATAATCCAGGCCCTAGAAATGGCTGCTCCAATGGAGCCCTTTCTGACTGTTGTTCAAAGGGCTGACGAGCCTTTCATAGACTTTGCATCGAGGTTGACTGCCTCTGTAGAGCGGCAGGTGGTAGAACCTGAGCTGAGGCGAATGGTCCTTGCAAGATTTGCTAGGATCCATTGTAACGCAGAATGCAAAAGAGTCATACAGGCTCTTCCTGAAGGGGCTACCATTTCACAGATGGCAGCAGCCTGTGTAGACATAGGCCCGTCGGTTCGGAAGGTGGATTCTTGGGCTGCTGCCGCACAGCCAGTCTGGAAGCAGCCGCAGGGGGCTGCTCAGACAAGCACCAAACGAGGGAAGAAAACACAGAAGGGAAAATTTCCCTTGTATGTGTGTGGCCGGTGCGGAAGGCCAGGCCATCTATCAGATGTTTGCAAGGCGACTGTTCATGCAAGTGGCCAGGCAATCCCGAGCTCGGGAAACGGGAAGCGGAGCGCGAAAGGGGGGCGCGCTCAGACACAAGTTCCTCTCCAGACCCCGGAGCCCATGGAGGTCTGCTCAGCCAGCTCGTAGCCAGCACCTGCGGGTCAGCAGGTGTGGATGTCTGCACAGCAGCAACAGTTGTTTTGGACTCTTGCAAGGTGCACAAGGTTCCCCTGGACGCCTTTGGTCCTTTGGGTGAGGGCATGAGTGCCTTCCTTATGGGGAGGTCTAGTGCCACCCTTCAGGGCATCATTGTGCATCTGGGTCTTATAGATGCAGACTTCACAGGGCAGATCTGTGCAATGATCTCCACGCCCACCCCCCCTGTTACAATCCCAAAAGGGACACGGCTTGCTCAACTTGTGCCTTTTAAGTCTTCTGTTCGCAGGACGGCTGACCAGTCACGAGGGGATGGCGGTTTTGGATCCACTGGACCGCCTCAAGTTCACTGGACCGCTGTCCTGACTAAAGACCGTCCCGAGATGCTGTGTACCCTGTCCATCCCTGGTGCGACGCCGTCAGAGATCCGCCTGCGCGGGCTCCTTGACAGCGGCGCTGATGTCACGGTTCTCTCCCTTGCCGCCTGGCCTCCAGACTGGCCCCTGGATCCAGCGGAGACGTCTGTCGCTGGCCTGGGAGGAACAGCGCGATGTTATGTGAGCCAGCGGCCCGTGCTGGTCACAAATCCAGAGGGACAGACGGCTTGGATCAGGCCTCATGTTACTTCTTCTCCTGCTAACCTCTGGGGGAGGGATGTTTTGTCTGCATGGGGGGTGCGCATCGGGACGGGTTTTTGATGGGGGCCACTGCAGCGAAGGGCGAGGAGTGTCCTACGCCTCCTATACGGTGGCTGGTGGATACACCTGTTTGGGAAAACCAGTGGCCCCTCCCTCAAGATAAACTGACCGCCCTTCAAAATTTAGTGCAGGAACAGTTGGACCAGGGTCGTCTGGAGCCTTCCAGGAGCCCCTGGAACACCCCTGTTTTCTGCATCAAAAAGAAGTCTGGGAAATGGAGGTTGTTACAGGACCTCCGGAAGGTCAATGCTGTCATGGAAGGCATGGGAACATTACAGGCGGGCATGCCATCGCCTACCATGCTTCCTGCAGGCTGGCCAATCTTCATCGTGGATTTGAAGGATTGCTTCTTTACAATTCCTTTGCATCCCGATGACAGACCAAAATTTGCCTTCACAGTGCCAGCAGTTGACAATAATGAGCCCGCACAGCGATATCAATGGAGAGTTCTGCCACAGGGGATGCGCAACTCCCCAGTTATATGCCAATGGTATGTGGCTCGTGCCTTGTCTGGAGTTCGCAAGCAGTTCCCTGATGCACGTCTGTATCATTATATGGACGACATCCTGGTGGCTGCGTCCACTCAGGAGGAGCTGCTGAGGATTCAGCCTCGGTTGCTCGATGCCTTGCATGCTCATGGGCTGCAGGTGGCTCCAGAAAAGGTTCAGCAACAGCCTCCTTGGAAGTATTTGGGGGTCAAAATTCTGGAACGGACAATCCAACACCAGGAGGTGCAATTTGTGCATTCGGTGAAGACACTGAATGATGTTCAAAAACTGATGGGTGTCATCACCTGGTTACGTCCATACTTGGGACTAACCGACGCACAACTGTCTCCTGTGTATGATCTGTTGAAAGGAGACCCTGATTTAAAATCACCTCGCACATTGACCCCTGAGGCACGTCAGGTGCTGGAGGAGGTTCAGCGGGCTGTTTCTGCCCGTCAGGTTTATCGCATTGATCTTTCCGTTGATGTCACTGTGTTCGTTACCACTCCAGATTCGCATCCCACAGGTATCATTGGTCAATGGAGTGACAAATGGTCTGATCCCTTGCACATTTTGGAATGGGTTTTCCTGCCCCATCAGCCGCAGAAGACGGCAACGACATTGGCTGAGTTGATTGCTCGGTTGATAATCAAATGCCGGCAGCGGTGTTTGCAATTGATGGGTGCGGATCCTGCAAAGATCGTACTCCCAATATCCCGGGAGGACTTTGACTGGAGCTTTGCACACTGTGTGTCCATGCAATGTGCTCTGGAAAATTTTTCAGGGCAAATCACTTATCATTTGCCCAGCCACAAGCTACTGCAGGTGGCGAAATCTACGCAGATCTCTTTGCGGCCCAAAAATAGTCAGGAACCCGTGCAAGGACCCACCGTCTTTACTGATGGTTCAGGGAAAACAGGAAAGGCCATTGTTACTTGGAAGGACGGATCTGAGTGGCAGGTTCTGAAAGCTCATCAGGAGGGGTCGGCCCAATTGGTTGAGTTGAGGGCTGCTGTTATGGCATTTGAGAGATTTTCCCAGGAACCTTTCAATTTGGTCACGGATTCTGCCTATGTGGCTGACATCGCACAGCGGTTGGGTCATTCACTTTTGAAGGAGGTCAGTAACCCTGCCTTGTTTCATTTACTGAAGACCTTGTGGTGTGCTATTCAGGCCCGGGTTCATCCGTTTTATGTTCTGCATGTGAGAAGTCACACCAATTTACCAGGGTTTGTGGCGGAAGGTAACGTGAGGGCTGACAGGTTGGCTAATCCAGCGTGGGTAGCACCTCAGCCTGATACACTCGCGCAGGCCAAGGCATCGCATGGGTTTTTCCATCAGAATGCACATACTCTGCAGAAGCAGTTTCAGCTGACACCGACAGAGGCTCGTGGCATTGTTGAGTCCTGTGACGACTGCCATGCACTTGCTCCACCTCTACCAGCAGGGGTAAACCCTAGAGGCCTTAGGGCCCTGGAGCTTTGGCAGACCGATGTCACCCAGATTGCTGAGTTTGGCCGGCTCAAGTATGTGCATGTCACGGTGGACACGTTCTCCTCTGCAATGTGGGCTTCCGCTCACACTGGAGAAAAGGCCCGCGATGTCATTGCCCACTGGAGGCAGGCCTTTGCCGTTCTAGGCATACCTTCTGCTGTGAAAACCGACAATGGTCCTGCTTATGCATCGCAGCAGGTGCGGCAGTTCCTGCAGTTGTGGGGGGTGTCACACAAGTTTGGTATCGCCCACTCTCCAACTGGCCAAGCTATTGTAGAACGTGCTCATGGTACTCTGAAGCGGGTTCTTCAAAAACAAAAACGGGGAATGCAGGGTGAGACCCCACACAGTCGGTTGGAGAAAGCATTGTACACCATCAATCATCTTACGGTGCAGCAGAATTCAAATAACCCTGTCATTTTAAATCATCATCTCTCGTTGCAGGCTTCAGACGAGGCACATCAGCCTCGAGCAAAAGTTCGAGTGCGGAATTTAGTCACCAAACAATGGGAAGGTCCCTATGACCTTATCGCTTCGGGGCGCGGGTATGCTTGTGTGTCCACAGATACTGGGGTACGCTGGGTACCTTCGAAGTGTGTTCGTCCTGATCTGAAACCACAGAGGCAGAACCCGATCAACGGGCAACATGGAAACCGTGACCAAACTGAAAGGCATCAAATGGATGGATCGTCGAGTGATGACTCAGTTGAAGATGATGGCGGGTGATCACTCTGACGATTCCTCCGTGAATGGACATTGAACCTTATTTATTTATCTATTCATTTATTTATTTTTCTTCCTTTACTTTTAAACTAAAAAGGGTGAGATGTCACCCTGATTCTTAAGACTTCCTAAAGCCTTCTGAGTTTACATTCCTTTGGAGAACTTTCCCACACAATTTCTGTAAACAACGTATTGTTTACATTCTTTTATGGGGGTGGAAAGCACTTGATGTACTGGTGGTTTGTCCAATGTCTTTGGAGAGGTGGACCGTTCACTCTCCAATCCAATGTCACCCTTGGGAAGGTATAAAAGACAGAGTCAGATAATAAACGTCCCTTTTTTACCTTGCAAGCAGCAGGTGGTCCGCGTGGTGCTTTCACGTGTCCCACAGCGACAGGGACAACTTTGGTCTAGGGTCCATCCTTCGATATAAGGATTTTTTGCATTCAGGCCCCGGGCCTGGGGCCCCTGGGCACATCCTTTGGCCATTTTCCCTGGAAAGAAAATTCACAGGTCCAGGTTCCTGATGTCAGTTTGTAGGGCTCTCTTGGGTCTATCAGGGCAGCACAAGTTTGAGGTGGGGACAACTTCGGTCTGGGGTCCATCCTTCGATATAAAGATTTTTTGCAGTCAGGTCCAGGGCCAGGGGCCCCTGGGCACATGCTTTGTCCCTTTTCCCTGGGAAAGAAAACTCACAGGTCCAGGTTCCTGATGTCAGTTTGTAGGGCTCCCTTGGATCTATCAGGGCAGCACAAGTTTGAGGTGGGGACAACTTTGGTCTGGGGTCCATCCTTCGATATAAGGATTTTTTGCAGTCAGGTCCCGGGCCAGGGGCCCCTGGGGACATCCTTTGTCCCTTTTCCCTGGGAAAGAAAACTCACCAGTCCAGGTTCCTTATGTCAGTTTGTAGGGCTCCCTTGGGTCTATCAGGGCAGCACAAGTTTGAGGTGGGGACAACTTTGGTCTGGGGTCCATCCTTCGATATATAAGGATTTTTTCCAGTCAGGTCCCAGCCCAGGGGTTCCTGGGCACATCCTTTGTCCCTTTTCCCTGGGAAAGAAAACTCACAGGTCCAGGTTCCTGATGTCAGTTTGTAGGGCTCTCTTGGATCTATCAGGGCAGCACAAGTTGGAGGTGGGGACAATTTTGTTCTGGGGTCCATCCTTCGATATAAGGATATTTGCAGTCAGGTCCCGGGCCAGGGGCCCCTGGGAACATCCTTTGTCACTTTACCCTGGAGAAAAAAACTCACCAGTCCAGGTTCCTGATGTCAGTTTGTAGGGCTCCCTTGGATCTATCAGGGCAGCACAAGTTGGAGGTGGGGACAACTTCGGTCTGGGGTCCATCCTTCGATATAAGGATTTTTTGCAGTCAGGGCCCAGCAAAGGGCCAGGGCCCCTGTGCCCATCCTTTGTCCCTTTTCCCTGGGAAAGAAAACTCACAGGTCCAGGTTCCTGATGTCAGTTTGTAGGGCTCCCTTGGGTCTATCAGGGCAGCACAAGTTTGAGGTGGGGACAACTTCGGTCTGGGGTCCATCCTTCGATATACAAGGATTTTTTCCAGTCAGGTCTCGGGCCAGGGGCCGCTGGGCACATCCTTTGTCCCTTTTCCCTGGGAAAGAAAACTCACCAGTCCAGATTCCTGATGTCAGTTTGTAGGGCTCCCTTGCGTCTATCAGGGCAGCACAAGATTGAGGTGGGGAGAACTTTGGTCTGGGGTCCATCTCTCGATATAAGGATTTTTTGCAGTCATGTCCCGGGCCAGGGGCCCTTGGGCACATCCTTTGGCCTTTTTCCCTGGGAAAGAAAACTCACCAGTCCAGGTTCCTGATGTCAGTTTGTAGGGCTCCCTTGGGTCAATCAGGGCAGCACAAGTTTGAGGTGGGGACAACTTTGTTCTGGGGTCCATCCTTCGATATAAGGATTTTTTGCAGTCAGGTCCCAGCCCTGGAGCCCCTGGGCACAACCTTTGTCCCTTTTCCCTGGGAAAGAAAACTCACAGGTCCAGGTTCCTGATGTCAGTTTGTAGGGCTCCCTTGGGTCTATCATGGCAGCACAAGTTTGAGGTGGGGACAACTTTGGTCTGGGGTCCATCCTTCGATATAAGGATTTTTTGCAGTCAGGTCCCAGCCCAGGGGCCCATGGGCACATCCTTTGTCCCTTTTCCCTGGGAAAGAAAATTCACAGGTCCAGGTTCCTGATGTCAGTTTGTAGGGCTCCCTTGGGTCTATCAGGGCAGCACAAGTTTGAGGTGGGGACAACTTTGGTCTGGGGTCCATCCTTCGATATAAGGATTTTTTGCAGTCAGGTCCTGGGCCAGGGGCCCCTGGGCACATGCTTTGTCCCTTTTCCCTGGGAAAGAAAACTCACCAGTCCAGGTTCCTGATGTCAGTTTGTAGGGCTCCCTTGGGTCTATCAGGGCAGCAGAAGTTTGAGGTGGGGACAACTTTGGTCTGGGGACCATCCTTCGATATAAGGATTTTTTGCAGTCAGGGCCCAGCCCAGGGCCAGGGACCCCTGGGCACATCCTTTGTCCCTTTTCCCTGGGAAAGAAAACTCACCAGTCCAGGTTCCTGATGTCAGTTTGTAGGGCTCCCTTGGGTCTATCAGGGCAGCACAAGTTTGAGGTGGGGACAACTTTGGTCTGGGGTCCATCCTTCGATATAAGGATTTTTTGCAGTCAGGTCCCGGGCCAGGGGCCCCTGGGGACATCCTTTGTCCCTTTTCCCTGGGAAAGAAAACTCACCAGTCCAGGTTCCTTATGTCAGTTTGTAGGGCTCCCTTGGGTCTATCAGGGCAGCACAAGTTTGAGGTGGGGACAACTTCGGTCTGGGGTCCATCCTTCGATATATAAGGATTTTTTCCAGTCAGGTCCCAGCCCAGGGGTTCCTGGGCACATCCTTTGTCCCTTTTCCCTGGGAAAGAAAACTCACAGGTCCAGGTTCCTTATGTCAGTTTGTAGGGCTCCCTTGGGTCTATCAGGGCAGCACAAGTTTGAGGTGGGGACAACTTCGGTCTGGGGTCCATCCTTCAATATATAAGGATTTTTTCCAATCAGGTCCCAGCCCAGGGGTTCCTGGGCACATCCTTTCTCCCTTTACCCTGGGAAAGAAAACTCACAGGTCCAGGTTCCTGATGTCAGTTTGTAGGGCTCCCTTGGGTCTATCAGGGCAGCACAAGTTTGAGGTGGGGACAACTTCGGTCTGGGGTCCATCCCTCGATATAAGGATTTTTTGCAGTCAGGTCCCAGCCCTGGAGCCCCTGGGCACAACCTTTGTCCCTTTTCCCTGGGAAAGAAAACTCACAGGTCCAGGTTCCTGATGTCAGTTTGTAGGGCTCCCTTGGGTCTATCAGGGCAGCACAAGTTTGAGGTGGGGACAACTTTGGTCTGTGATCCATCCTTCGATATAAGGATTTTTTGCAGTCATGTCCCGGGCCAGGGGCCCCTGGGCACATGCTTTGGCCATTTTCACTGGGAAAGAAAACTCACCAGTCCAGGTTCCTGATGTCAGTTTGTAGGGCTCCCTTGGGTCTATCAGGGCAGCACAAGTTTGAGGTGGGGACAACTTTGGTCTGGGGTCCATCCTTCGATAACAGAAATTTTTGCAGTCAGGTCCCGGGCCAGGGGCCTCTGTGCACATCCTTTGTCCCTTTTTCCCTGGGAAAGAAAACTCACAGGTCCAGGTTCCTGATGTCAGTTTGTAGGGCTCCCTTGGGTCTATCAGGGCAGCACAAGTTTGAGGTGGGGACAACTTTGGTCTGGGGTCCATCCTTCGATATAAGGATTTTTTGCAGTCAGGTCCTGGGCCAGGGGCCCCTGGGCACATGCTTTGTCCCTTTTCCCTGGGAAAGAAAACTCACCAGTCCAGGTTCCTGATGTCAGTTTTTAGGGCTCCCTTGGGTCTATCAGGGCTGCACAATTTTGAGGTGGGGACAACTTTGGTCTGGGGACCATCCTTCGATATAAGGATTTTTTGCAGTAAGGGCCCAGCCCAGGGCGAGGGACCCCTGGGCACACCCTTTGTTCCTTTTCCCTGGGAAAGAAAACTCACCAGTCCAGGTTCCTGATGTCAGTTTGTAGGGCTCCCTTGGGTCTATCAGGGCAGCACAAGTTTGAGGTGGGGACAACTTTGGTCTGGGGTCCATCCTTCGATATAAGGATTTTTTGCAGTCAGGTCCCAGCCCAGGGGTTCCTGGGCACATGTTTGTCCCTTTTCCCTGGGAAAGAAAACTCACAGGTCCAGGTTCCTGATGTCAGTTTGTAGGGCTCCCTTGGGTCTATCATGGCAGCACAAGTTTGAGGTGGGGACAACTTTGGTCTGGGGTCCATCCTTCGATATAAGGATTTTTTGCAGTCAGGTCCTGGGTCAGATTCACCTGGGCACATCCTTTGTCCCTTTTCCCTGGGAAAGAAAACTCACAGGTCCAGGTTCCTGATGTCAGTTTGTAGGGCTCCCTTGGATCTATCAGGGCAGCACAAGTTTGAGGTGGGGACAACTTCGGTCTACGATCAATCCTTCAATATAAGGATTTTTTGCAGTCAGGCTTGAGCCCAGGGGCCCCTGGGCACATCCTTTGGCCATTTTCCCTGGGAAAGAAAACTCACCAGTCCAGATTCCTGATGTCAGTTTGTAGGGCTCCCTTGGGTCTATCAGGGCAGCACAAGTTTGAGGTGGGGACAACTTTGGTCTGGGGTCCATCCTTCGATAACAGAAATTTTTGCAGTCAGGTCCCGGGCCAGGGGCCTCTGTGCACATCCTTTGTCCCTTTTCCCTGGGAAAGAAAACTCACAGGTCCAGGTTCCTGATGTCAGTTTGTAGGGCTCCCTTGGGTCTATCAGGGCAGCACAAGTTTGAGGTGGGGACAACTTTGGTCTGGGGTCCATCCTTCGATATAAGGATTTTTTGCAGTCAGGTCCTGGGCCAGGGGCCCCTGGGCACATGCTTTGTCCCTTTTCCCTGGGAAAGAAAACTCACCAGTCCAGGTTCCTGATGTCAGTTTTTAGGGCTCCCTTGGGTCTATCAGGGCTGCACAATTTTGAGGTGGGGACAACTTTGGTCTGGGGACCATCCTTCGATATAAGGATTTTTTGCAGTAAGGGCCCAGCCCAGGGCGAGGGACCCCTGGGCACACCCTTTGTTCCTTTTCCCTGGGAAAGAAAACTCACCAGTCCAGGTTCCTGATGTCAGTTTGTAGGGCTCCCTTGGGTCTATCAGGGCAGCACAAGTTTGAGGTGGGGACAACTTTGGTCTGGGGTCCATCCTTCGATATAAGGATTTTTTGCAGTCAGGTCCCAGCCCAGGGGTTCCTGGGCACATGTTTGTCCCTTTTCCCTGGGAAAGAAAACTCACAGGTCCAGGTTCCTGATGTCAGTTTGTAGGGCTCCCTTGGGTCTATCATGGCAGCACAAGTTTGAGGTGGGGACAACTTTGGTCTGGGGTCCATCCTTCGATATAAGGATTTTTTGCAGTCAGGTCCTGGGTCAGATTCACCTGGGCACATCCTTTGTCCCTTTTCCCTGGGAAAGAAAACTCACAGGTCCAGGTTCCTGATGTCAGTTTGTAGGGCTCCCTTGGATCTATCAGGGCAGCACAAGTTTGAGGTGGGGACAACTTCGGTCTACGATCAATCCTTCAATATAAGGATTTTTTGCAGTCAGGCTTGAGCCCAGGGGCCCCTGGGCACATCCTTTGGCCATTTTCCCTGGGAAAGAAAACTCACCAGTCCAGATTCCTGATGTCAGTTTGTAGGGCTCCCTTGCGTCTATGAGGGCAGCACAAGTTTCAGGAGGGGACAACTTCGGTCTACGATCAATCCTTCGATATAAGGATTTTTTGCAGTCAGGTTCCAGCGCATGGCCAGGGGCCCCTGGCCACATCCTTTGGCCATTTTCACTGGGAAAGAAAATTCACAGGTCCAGGTTCCTGATGTCAGTTTGTAGGGCTCTCTTGGGTCTATCAGGGCAGCACAAGTTTGAGTTGGGGAAAACTTCGGTCTGGGGTCTATCTCTCGATATAAGGATTTTTTGCAGTCAGGTCCTGGGCCAGGGACCCCTGGGCACATCCTTTGTCCCTTTTCCCTGGGAAAGAAAACTCACAGGTCCAGGTTCCTGATGTCAGTTTGTAGGGCTCCCTTGGGTCTATCAGGGCAGCACAAGTTTGAGGTGGGGACAACTTCGGTCTGGGGTCCATCCTTCGATATAAGGATTTTTTGCAGTCAGGTCCCGGGCCAGGGGCCCCTGGGGACATCCTTTGTCCCTTTTCCCTGGGAAAGAAAACTCACCAGTCCAGGTTCCTTATGTCAGTTTGTAGGGCTCCCTTGGGTCTATCAGGGCAGCACAAGTTTGAGGTGGGGACAACTTTGGTCTGGGGTCCATCCTTCGATATATAAGGATTTTTTCCAGTCAGGTCCCAGCCCAGGGGTTTCTGGGCACATCCTTTGTCCCTTTTCCCTGGGAAAGAAAACTCACAGGTCCAGGTTCCTGATGTCAGTTTGTAGGGCTCTCTTGGATCTATCAGGGCAGCACAAGTTGGAGGTGGGGACAATTTTGTTCTGGGGTCCATCCTTCGATATAAGGATATTTGCAGTCAGGTCCCGGGCCAGGGGCCCCTGGGAACATCCTTTGTCACTTTACCCTGGAGAAAAAAACTCACCAGTCCAGGTTCCTGATGTCAGTTTGTAGGGCTCCCTTGGATCTATCAGGGCAGCACAAGTTGGAGGTGGGGACAACTTCGGTCTGGGGTCCATCCTTCGATATAAGGATTTTTTGCAGTCAGGGCCCAGCAAAGGGCCAGGGCCCCTGTGCCCATCCTTTGTCCCTTTTCCCTGGGAAAGAAAACTCACAGGTCCAGGTTCCTGATGTCAGTTTGTAGGGCTCCCTTGGGTCTATCAGGGCAGCACAAGTTTGAGGTGGGGACAACTTCGGTCTGGGGTCCATCCTTCGATATACAAGGATTTTTTCCAGTCAGGTCTCGGGCCAGGGGCCGCTGGGCACATCCTTTGTCCCTTTTCCCTGGGAAAGAAAACTCACCAGTCCAGATTCCTGATGTCAGTTTGTAGGGCTCCCTTGCGTCTATCAGGGCAGCACAAGATTGAGGTGGGGAGAACTTTGGTCTGGGGTCCATCTCTCGATATAAGGATTTTTTGCAGTCATGTCCCGGGCCAGGGGCCCTTGGGCACATCCTTTGGCCTTTTTCCCTGGGAAAGAAAACTCACCAGTCCAGGTTCCTGATGTCAGTTTGTAGGGCTCCCTTGGGTCAATCAGGGCAGCACAAGTTTGAGGTGGGGACAACTTTGTTCTGGGGTCCATCCTTCGATATAAGGATTTTTTGCAGTCAGGTCCCAGCCCTGGAGCCCCTGGGCACAACCTTTGTCCCTTTTCCCTGGGAAAGAAAACTCACAGGTCCAGGTTCCTGATGTCAGTTTGTAGGGCTCCCTTGGGTCTATCATGGCAGCACAAGTTTGAGGTGGGGACAACTTTGGTCTGGGGTCCATCCTTCGATATAAGGATTTTTTGCAGTCAGGTCCCAGCCCAGGGGCCCATGGGCACATCCTTTGTCCCTTTTCCCTGGGAAAGAAAATTCACAGGTCCAGGTTCCTGATGTCAGTTTGTAGGGCTCCCTTGGGTCTATCAGGGCAGCACAAGTTTGAGGTGGGGACAACTTTGGTCTGGGGTCCATCCTTCGATATAAGGATTTTTTGCAGTCAGGTCCTGGGCCAGGGGCCCCTGGGCACATGCTTTGTCCCTTTTCCCTGGGAAAGAAAACTCACCAGTCCAGGTTCCTGATGTCAGTTTGTAGGGCTCCCTTGGGTCTATCAGGGCAGCACAAGTTTGAGGTGGGGACAACTTTGGTCTGGGGTCCATCCTTCGATATAAGGATTTTTTGCAGTCAGGTCCCGGGCCAGGGGCCCCTGGGGACATCCTTTGTCCCTTTTCCCTGGGAAAGAAAACTCACCAGTCCAGGTTCCTTATGTCAGTTTGTAGGGCTCCCTTGGGTCTATCAGGGCAGCACAAGTTTGAGGTGGGGACAACTTCGGTCTGGGGTCCATCCTTCGATATATAAGGATTTTTTCCAGTCAGGTCCCAGCCCAGGGGTTCCTGGGCACATCCTTTGTCCCTTTTCCCTGGGAAAGAAAACTCACAGGTCCAGGTTCCTTATGTCAGTTTGTAGGGCTCCCTTGGGTCTATCAGGGCAGCACAAGTTTGAGGTGGGGACAACTTCGGTCTGGGGTCCATCCTTCAATATATAAGGATTTTTTCCAATCAGGTCCCAGCCCAGGGGTTCCTGGGCACATCCTTTCTCCCTTTACCCTGGGAAAGAAAACTCACAGGTCCAGGTTCCTGATGTCAGTTTGTAGGGCTCCCTTGGGTCTATCAGGGCAGCACAAGTTTGAGGTGGGGACAACTTCGGTCTGGGGTCCATCCCTCGATATAAGGATTTTTTGCAGTCAGGTCCCAGCCCTGGAGCCCCTGGGCACAACCTTTGTCCCTTTTCCCTGGGAAAGAAAACTCACAGGTCCAGGTTCCTGATGTCAGTTTGTAGGGCTCCCTTGGGTCTATCAGGGCAGCACAAGTTTGAGGTGGGGACAACTTTGGTCTGTGATCCATCCTTCGATATAAGGATTTTTTGCAGTCATGTCCCGGGCCAGGGGCCCCTGGGCACATGCTTTGGCCATTTTCACTGGGAAAGAAAACTCACCAGTCCAGGTTCCTGATGTCAGTTTGTAGGGCTCCCTTGGGTCTATCAGGGCAGCACAAGTTTGAGGTGGGGACAACTTTGGTCTGGGGTCCATCCTTCGATAACAGAAATTTTTGCAGTCAGGTCCCGGGCCAGGGGCCTCTGTGCACATCCTTTGTCCCTTTTTCCCTGGGAAAGAAAACTCACAGGTCCAGGTTCCTGATGTCAGTTTGTAGGGCTCCCTTGGGTCTATCAGGGCAGCACAAGTTTGAGGTGGGGACAACTTTGGTCTGGGGTCCATCCTTCGATATAAGGATTTTTTGCAGTCAGGTCCTGGGCCAGGGGCCCCTGGGCACATGCTTTGTCCCTTTTCCCTGGGAAAGAAAACTCACCAGTCCAGGTTCCTGATGTCAGTTTTTAGGGCTCCCTTGGGTCTATCAGGGCTGCACAATTTTGAGGTGGGGACAACTTTGGTCTGGGGACCATCCTTCGATATAAGGATTTTTTGCAGTAAGGGCCCAGCCCAAGGCGAGGGACCCCTGGGCACACCCTTTGTTCCTTTTCCCTGGGAAAGAAAACTCACCAGTCCAGGTTCCTGATGTCAGTTTGTAGGGCTCCCTTGGGTCTATCAGGGCAGCACAAGTTTGAGGTGGGGACAACTTTGGTCTGGGGTCCATCCTTCGATATAAGGATTTTTTGCAGTCAGGTCCCAGCCCAGGGGTTCCTGGGCACATGTTTGTCCCTTTTCCCTGGGAAAGAAAACTCACAGGTCCAGGTTCCTGATGTCAGTTTGTAGGGCTCCCTTGGGTCTATGATGGCAGCACAAGTTTGAGGTGGGGACAACTTTGGTCTGGGGTCCATCCTTCGATATAAGGATTTTTTGCAGTCAGGTCCTGGGTCAGATTCACCTGGGCACATCCTTTGTCCCTTTTCCCTGGGAAAGAAAACTCACAGGTCCAGGTTCCTGATGTCAGTTTGTAGGGCTCCCTTGGATCTATCAGGGCAGCACAAGTTTGAGGTGGGGACAACTTCGGTCTACGATCAATCCTTCAATATAAGGATTTTTTGCAGTCAGGCTTGAGCCCAGGGGCCCCTGGGCACATCCTTTGGCCATTTTCCCTGGGAAAGAAAACTCACCAGTCCAGATTCCTGATGTCAGTTTGTAGGGCTCCCTTGCGTCTATGAGGGCAGCACAAGTTTCAGGAGGGGACAACTTCGGTCTACGATCAATCCTTCGATATAAGGATTTTTTGCAGTCAGGTTCCAGCGCATGGCCAGGGGCCCCTGGCCACATCCTTTGGCCATTTTCACTGGGAAAGAAAATTCACAGGTCCAGGTTCCTGATGTCAGTTTGTAGGGCTCTCTTGGGTCTATCAGGGCAGCACA
This sequence comes from Lonchura striata, assembly GCF_046129695.1. Taxonomy (NCBI): domain Eukaryota; kingdom Metazoa; phylum Chordata; class Aves; order Passeriformes; family Estrildidae; genus Lonchura; species Lonchura striata. Next base: position 63,215,817 of record NC_134608.1, on the reverse strand, counting down.
AGTTTGAGTTGGGGAAAACTTCGGTCTGGGGTCTATCTCTCGATATAAGGATTTTTTGCAGTCAGGTCCTGGGCCAGGGACCCCTGGGCACATCCTTTGTCCCTTTTCCCTGGGAAAGAAAACTCACAGGTCCAGGTTCCTGATGTCAGTTTGTAGGGCTCCCTTGGGTCTATCAGGGCAGCACAAGTTTGAGGTGGGGACAACTTCGGTCTGGGGTCCATCCTTCGATATATAAGGATTTTTTGCAGTCAGGTCCCAGCCCAGGGGTTCCTGGGCACATCCTTTGTCCCTTTTCCCTGGGAAAGAAAACTCACAGGTCCAGGTTCCTGATGTCAGTTTGTAGGGCTCCCTTGGGTCTATCAGGGCAGCACAAGTTTGAGGTGGGGACAACTTTGGTCTGTGATCCATCCTTCGATATAAGGATTTTTTGCAGTCATGTCCCGGGCCAGGGGCCCCTGGGCACATGCTTTGGCCATTTTCACTGGGAAAGAAAACTCACCAGTCCAGGTTCCTGATGTCAGTTTGTAGGGCTCCCTTGGGTCTATCAGGGCAGCACAAGTTTGAGGTGGGGACAACTTTGGTCTGGGGTCCATCCTTCGATAACAGAAATTTTTGCAGTCAGGCCCGAGCCCAGGGGCCTCTGTGCACATCCTTTGTCCCTTTTTCCCTGGGAAAGAAAACTCACAGGTCCAGGTTCCTGATGTCAGTTTGTAGGGCTCCCTTGGGTCTATCAGGGCAGCACAAGTTTGAGGTGGGGACAACTTTGGTCTGGGGTCCATCCTTCGATATAAGGATTTTTTGCAGTCAGGTCCTGGGCCAGGGGCCCCTGGGCACATGCTTTGTCCCTTTTCCCTGGGAAAGAAAACTCACCAGTCCAGGTTCCTGATGTCAGTTTTTAGGGCTCCCTTGGGTCTATCAGGGCTGCACAATTTTGAGGTGGGGACAACTTTGGTCTGGGGACCATCCTTCGATATAAGGATTTTTTGCAGTAAGGGCCCAGCCCAGGGCGAGGGACCCCTGGGCACACCCTTTGTTCCTTTTCCCTGGGAAAGAAAACTCACCAGTCCAGGTTCCTGATGTCAGTTTGTAGGGCTCCCTTGGGTCTATCAGGGCAGCACAAGTTTGAGGTGGGGACAACTTTGGTCTGGGGTCCATCCTTCGATATAAGGATTTTTTGCAGTCAGGTCCCAGCCCAGGGGTTCCTGGGCACATGTTTGTCCCTTTTCCCTGGGAAAGAAAACTCACAGGTCCAGGTTCCTGATGTCAGTTTGTAGGGCTCCCTTGGGTCTATCATGGCAGCACAAGTTTGAGGTGGGGACAACTTTGGTCTGGGGTCCATCCTTCGATATAAGGATTTTTTGCAGTCAGGTCCTGGGTCAGATTCACCTGGGCACATCCTTTGTCCCTTTTCCCTGGGAAAGAAAACTCACAGGTCCAGGTTCCTGATGTCAGTTTGTAGGGCTCCCTTGGATCTATCAGGGCAGCACAAGTTTGAGGTGGGGACAACTTCGGTCTACGATCAATCCTTCAATATAAGGATTTTTTGCAGTCAGGCTTGAGCCCAGGGGCCCCTGGGCACATCCTTTGGCCATTTTCCCTGGGAAAGAAAACTCACCAGTCCAGATTCCTGATGTCAGTTTGTAGGGCTCCCTTGCGTCTATGAGGGCAGCACAAGTTTCAGGAGGGGACAACTTCGGTCTACGATCAATCCTTCGATATAAGGATTTTTTGCAGTCAGGTTCCAGCGCATGGCCAGGGGCCCCTGGCCACATCCTTTGGCCATTTTCACTGGGAAAGAAAATTCACAGGTCCAGGTTCCTGATGTCAGTTTGTAGGGCTCTCTTGGGTCTATCAGGGCAGCACAAGTTTGAGTTGGGGAAAACTTCGGTCTGGGGTCCATCTCTCGATATAAGGATTTTTTGCAGTCAGGTCCTGGGCCAGGGACCCCTGGGCACATCCTTTGTCCCTTTTCCCTGGGAAAGAAAACTCACAGGTCCAGGTTCCTGATGTCAGTTTGTAGGGCTCCCTTGGGTCTATCAGGGCAGCACAAGTTTGAGGTGGGGACAACTTCGGTCTGGGGTCCATCCTTCGATATATAAGGATTTTTTGCAGTCAGGTCCCAGCCCAGGGGTTCCTGGGCACATCCTTTGTCCCTTTTCCCTGGGAAAGAAAACTCACAGGTCCAGGTTCCTGATGTCAGTTTGTAGGGCTCCCTTGGGTCTATCAGGGCAGCACAAGTTTGAGGTGGGGACAACTTTGGTCTGTGATCCATCCTTCGATATAAGGATTTTTTGCAGTCATGTCCCGGGCCAGGGGCCCCTGGGCACATGCTTTGGCCATTTTCCCTGGGAAAGAAAACTCACCAGTCCAGGTTCCTTATGTCAGTTTGTAGGGCTCTCTTGGGTCTATCAGGGCAGCACAAGTTTGAGGTGGGGACAACTTTGGTCTGGGGTCCATCCTTCGATAACAGAATTTTTTGCAGTCAGGTCCCGGGCCAGGGGCCTCTGTGCACATCCTTTGTCCCTTTTCCCTGGGAAAGAAAACTCACAGGTCCAGGTTCCTGATGTCAGTTTGTAGGGCTCTCTTGGGTCTATCAGGGCAGCACAATTTTGAGGTGGGGACAACTTTGGTCTGGGATCCATCCTTCGATATAAGGACTTTTTGCAGTCAGGTCCAAGCCCAGGGGCCCCTGGGCACATCCTTTGTCCCTTTTCCCTGGGAAAGAAAACTCACAGGTCCAGGTTCCTGATGTCAGTTTGTAGGGCTCCCTTGGGTCTATCAGGGCAGCACAAGTTTGAGGTGGGGACACCTTTGGTCTGGGGTCCATCCTTCGATATAAGGATTTTTTGCAGTCAGGTCCCAGCCCAGGGGCCCATGGGCACATCCTTTGTCCATTTTCCCTGGGAAAGAAAATTCACAGGTCCAGGTTCCTGATGTCAGTTTGTAGGGCTCCCTTGGGTCTATCAGGGCAGCACAAGTTTGAGGTGGGGACAACTTTGGTCTGGGGACCATCCTTCGATATAAGGATTTTTTGCAGTAAGGGCCCAGCCCAGGGCCAGGGACCCCTGGGCACATCCTTTGTCCCTTTTCCCTGGAGAAAAAAACTCACCAGTCCAGGTTCCTGATGTCAGTTCGTAGGGCTCCCTTGGATCTATCAGGGCAGCACACGTTTGAGGTGGGGACAATTTCGGTCTGGGGTCCATCCTTCGATATAAGGATTTTTTGCATTCAGGCCCTGGGCCAGGGGCCCCTGGGAACATCCTTTGTCCATTTTCCCTGGGAAAGAAAACTCACAGGTCCAGGTTCCTGATGTCAGTTTGTAGGGCTCCCTTGGGTCTATCAGGGCAGCACAAGTTTGAGGTGGGGACAACTTTGTTCTGGGGTCCATCCTTCGATATAAGGATTTTTTGCAGTCAGGTCCCAGCCCTGGAGCCCCTGGGCACAACCTTTGTCCCTTTTCCCTGGGAAAGAAAACTCACAGGTCCAGGTTCCTGATGTCAGTTTGTAGGGCTCCCTTGGGTCTATCAGGGCAGCACAAGTTTGAGGTGGGGACAACTTTGGTCTGGGGTCCATCCTTCGATATAAGGATTTTTTGCAGTCAGGTCCCAGCCCAGGGGCCCATGGGCACATCCTTTGTCCATTTTCCCTGGGAAAGAAAATTCACAGGTCCAGGTTCCTGATGTCAGTTTGTAGGGCTCCCTTGGGTCTATCAGGGCAGCACAAGTTTGAGGTGGGGACAACTTTGGTCTGGGGTCCATCCTTCGATATAAGGATTTTTTGCAGTCAGGTCCTGGGCCAGGGGCCCCTGGGCACATGCTTTGTCCCTTTTCCCTGGGAAAGAAAACTCACCAGTCCAGGTTCCTGATGTCAGTTTTTAGGGTTCCCTTGGGTCTATCAGGGCTGCACAATTTTGAGGTGGGGACAACTTTGGTCTGGGGACCTTCCTTCGATATGAGGATTTTTTGCAGTAAGGGACCAGCCCAGGGGTTCCTGGGCACATGTTTGTCCCTTTTCCCTGGGAAAGAAAACTCACAGGTCCAGGTTCCTGATGTCAGTTTGTAGGGCTCCCTTGGATCTATCAGGGCAGCACAAGTTTGAGGTGGGGACAACTTTGGTCTGGGGTCCATCCTTCGATATAAGGATTTTTTCCAGTCAGGTCCCAGCCCAGGGGTTCCTGGGCGCATCCTTTGTCCCTTTTCCCTGGGAAAGAAAACTCACCAGTCCAGGTTCCTGATGTCAGTTTGTAGGGCTCCCTTGGGTCTATCAGGGCAGCACAAGTTGGAGGTGGGGACAACTTTGGTCTGGGGTCCATCCTTCGATATAAGGATTTTTTGCAGTCAGGTCCTGGTTCAGATTCACCTGGGCACATCCTTTGTCCCTTTTCCCTGGGAAAGAAAACTCACAGGTCCAGGTTCCTGATGTCAGTTCGTAGGGCTCCCTTGGATCTATCAGGGCAGCACAAGTTTGAGGTGGGGACAACTTTGGTCTGGGATCCATCCTTTGATATAAGGATTTTTCTCAGTCAGGGCCCAGCGCATGGCCTGGGGCCTTTGGGCACATCCTTTGGCCTTTTTCCCTGGGAAAGAAAACTCACCAGTCCAGATTCCTGATATCAGTTTGTAGGGCTCCCTTGCGTCTATCAGGGCAGCACAAGTTTCAGGTGGGGACAACTTCGGTCTACGATCAATCTTCGATATAAGGATTTTTTGCAGTCAGGTTCCAGCGCATGGCCAGGGGCCCCTGGCCACATCCTTTGGCCATTTTCCCTGGGAAAGAAAATTCACAGGTCCAGGTTCCTGATGTCAGTTTGTAGGGCTCTCTTGGGTCTATCAGGGCAGCACAAGTTTGAGTTGGGGAAAACTTCGGTTTGGGGTCCATCTCTCGATATAAGGATTTTTTGCAGTCAGGTCCTGGGCCAGGGACCCCTGGGCACATCCTTTGTCCCTTTTCCCTGGGAAAGAAAACTCACAGGTCCAGGTTCCTGATGTCAGTTTGTAGGGCTCCCTTGGATCTATCAGGGCAGCACAAGTTTGAGGTGGGGACAACTTTGGTCTGGGGTCCATCCTTCGATATATAAGGATTTTTTCCAGTCAGGTCCCAGCCCAGGGGTTCCTGGGCACAACCTTTGTCCCTTTTCCCTGGGAAAGAAAACTCACCAGTCCAGGTTCCTGATGTCAGTTTGTAGGGCTCCCTTGGGTCTATCAGGGCAGCACAAGTTTGAGGTGGGGACAACTTCGGTCTGGGGTCCATCCTTCGATATATAAGGATTTTTTGCAGTCAGGTCCCAGCCCAGGGGTTCCTGGGCACATCCTTTGGCCATTTTCCCTGGGAAAGAAAACTCACAGGTCCAGGTTCCTGATGTCAGTTTGTAGGGCTCCCTTGGGTCTATCAGGGCAGCACAAGTTTGAGGTGGGGACAACTTTGGTCTGGGGTCCATCCTTCGATATATGGATTTTTTGCAGTCAGGTCCTGGGTCAGATTCACCTGGGCACATCCTTTGTCCCTTTTCCCTGGGAAAGAAAACTCACCAGTCCAGGTTCCTGATGTCAGTTCGTAGGGCTCCCTTGGGTCTATCAGGGCAGCACAAGTTTGAGGAGGGGACAACTTTGGTCTGGGGTCCATCCTTCGATATAAGGATTTTTTGCAGTCAGGTCCCGGGCCAGGGGCCCCTGGGGACATCCTTTGTCCCTTTTCCCTGGGAAAGAAAACTCACAGGTCCAGGTTCCTGATGTCAGTTTGTAGGGCTCCCTTGGATCTATCAGGGCAGCACAAGTTTGAGGTGGGGACAACTTTGGTCTGGGATCCATCCTTTGATATAAGGATTTTTCTCAGTCAGGGCCCAGCGCATGGCCTGGGGCCTTTGGGCACATCCTTTGGCCTTTTTCCCTGGGAAAGAAAACTCACCAGTCCAGGTTCCTGATGTCAGTTTGTAGGGCTCCCTTGGGTCTATCAGGGCAGCACAATTTTGAGGTGGGGACAACTTTGGTCTGGGATCCATCCTTTGATATAAGGATTTTTTGCAGTCAGGCCCGAGCCCAGGGGCCCCTGGGCACATCCTTTGGCCATTTTCCCTGGGAAAGAAAACTCACAGGTCCAGATTCCTGATGTCAGTTTGTAGGGCTCCCTTGCGTCTATCAGGGCAGCACAAGTTTCAGGTGGGGACAACTTCGGTCTACGATCAATCCTTCGATATAAGGATTTTTTGCAGTCAGGTTCCAGCGCATGGCCAGGGGCCCCTGGCCACATCCTTTGGCCATTTTCCCTGGGAAAGAAAATTCACAGGTCCAGGTTCCTGATGTCAGTTTGTAGGGCTCTCTTGGGTCTATCAGGGCAGCACAAGTTTGAGTTGGGGAAAACTTCGGTCTGGGGTCCATCTCTCGATATAAGGATTTTTTGCAGTCAGGTCCTGGGCCAGGGGCCCTTGGGCACATCTTTTGTCCCTTTTCCCTGGGAAAGAAAACTCACAGGTCCAGGTTCCTGATGTCAGTTTGTAGGGCTCCCTTGGGTCAATCAGGGCAGCACAAGTTTGAGGTGGGGACAATTTTGGTCTGGGGTACATCCTTCGATATAAGGACTTTTTGCAGTTAGGGCCCAGCCCAGGGCCAGGGACCCCTGGGCACATCCTTTGTCCCTTTTCCCTGGGAAAGAAAACTCACAGGTCCAGGTTCCTGATGTCAGTTTGTAGGGCTCCCTTGGGTCTATCAGGGCAGCACAAGTTTGAGGTGGGGACAACTTCGGTCTGGGGTCCATCCTTCGATATATAAGGATTTTTTCCAGTCAGGTCCCAGCCCAGGGGTTCCTGGGCACAACCTTTGTCCCTTTTCCCTGGGAAAGAAAACTCACAGGTCCAGGTTCCTGATGTCAGTTTGTAGGGCTCCCTTGGGTCTATCAGGGCAGCACAAGTTTGAGGTGGGGACAACTTTGGTCTGGGGTCCATCCTTCGATATAAGGATTATTTGCAGTCAGGTCCTGGGCCAGGGGACCCTGGGCACATGCTTTGTCCCTTTTCCCTGGGAAAGAAAACTCACCAGTCCAGGTTCCTGGTGTCAGTTTTTAGGGCTCCCTTGGGTCTATCAGGGCTGCACAATTTTGAGGTGGGGACAACTTTGGTCTGGGGACCATCCTTCGATATAAGGATTTTTTGCAGTAAGGGCCCAGCCCAGGGCCAGGGACCCCTGGGCACAACCTTTGTCCCTTTTCCCTGGGAAAGAAAACTCACCAGTCCAGGTTCCTGATGTCAGTTTGTAGGGCTCCCTTGGGTCTATCAGGGCAGCACAAGTTTGAGGTGGGGACAACTTCGGTCTGGGGTCCATCCTTCGATATAAGGATTTTTTGCAGTCAGGTCCCAGCCCAGGGGTTCCTGGGCACATGTTTGTCCCTTTTCCCTGGGAAAGAAAACTCACAGGTCCAGGTTCCTGATGTCAGTTTGTAGGGCTCCCTTGGGTCTATCATGGCAGCACAAGTTTGAGGTGGGGACAACTTTGGTCTGGGGTCCATCCTTCGATATAAGGATTTTTTGCAGTCAGGTCAAGGGCCAGGGGCCCCTGGGCACATCCTTTGTCCCTTTTCCCTGGGAAAGAAAACTCACCAGTCCAGGTTCCTGATGTCAGTTCGTAGGGCTCCCTTGGGTCTATCAGGGCAGCACAAGTTGGAGGTGGGGACAACTTTGGTCTGGGGTCCATCCTTCGATATAAGGATTTTTTGCAGTCAGGTCCTGGGTCAGATTCACCTGGGCACATCCTTTGTCCCTTTTCCCTGGGAAAGAAAACTCACAGGTCCAGGTTCCTGATGTCAGTTCGTAGGGCTCCCTTGGATCTATCAGGGCAGCACAAGTTTGAGGTGGGGACAACTTCGGTCTACGATCAATCCTTCGATATAAGGATATTTTGCAGTCAGGCTTGAGCCCAGGGGCCCCTGGGCACAACCTTTGGCCATTTTCCCTGGGAAAAAAAACTCACCAGTCCAGATTCCTGATGTCAGTTTGTAGGGCTCCCTTGCGTCTATCAGGGCAGCACAAGTTTCAGGTGGGGACAACTTCGGTCTACGATCAATCCTTCGATATAAGGATTTTTTGCAGTCAGGTTCCAGCGCATGGCCAGGGGCCCCTGGCCACATCCTTTGGCCATTTTCCCTGGGAAAGAAAATTCACAGGTCCAGGTTCCTGATGTCAGTTTGTAGGGCTCTCTTGGGTCTATCAGGGCAGCACAAGTTTGAGTTGGGGACAACTTCGGTTTGGGGTCCATCTCTCGATATAAGGATTTTTTGCAGTCAGGTCCTGGGCCAGGGACCCCTGGGCACATCCTTTGTCCCTTTTCCCTGGGAAAGAAAACTCACAGGTCCAGGTTCCTGATGTCAGTTTGTAGGGCTCCCTTGGATCTATCAGGGCAGCACAAGTTTGAGGTGGGGACAACTTCGGTCTGGGGTCCATCCTTCGATATATAAGGATTTTTTGCAGTCAGGTCCCAGCCCAGGGGTTCCTGGGCACATCCTTTGTCCCTTTTCCCTGGGAAAGAAAACTCACAGGTCCAGGTTCCTGATGTCAGTTTGTAGGGCTCTCTTGGATCTATCAGGGCAGCACAAGTTTGAGGTGGGGACAACTTTGTTCTGGGGTCCATCCTTCGATATAAGGATATTTGCAGTCAGGTCCCGGGCCAGGGGCCCCTGGGAACATCCTTTGTCCCTTTACCCTGGAGAAAAAAACTCACCATTCCAGGTTCCTGATGTCAGTTTGTAGGGCTCCCTTGGGTCTATCAGGGCAGCACAAGTTTGAGGTGGGGACAACTTTGGTCTGGGGTCCATCCTTCGATATAAGGATTTTTTGCAGTCAGGTCCCAGCCCAGGGGTTCCTGGGCACATGTTTGTCCCTTTTCCCTGGGAAAGAAAACTCACAGGTCCAGGTTCCTGATGTCAGTTTGTAGGGCTCCCTTGGGTCTATCATGGCAGCACAAGTTTGAGGTGGGGACAACTTTGGTCTGGGGTCCATCCTTCGATATAAGGATTTTTTGCAGTCAGGTCCCGGGCCAGGGGCCCCTGGGCACATCCTTTGTCCCTTTCCCCTGGGAAAGAAAACTCACCAGTCCAGGTTCCTGATGTCAGTTCGTAGGGCTCCCTTGGGTCTATCAGGGCAGCACAAGTTTGAGGTGGGGACAATTTTGGTCTGGGGTACATCCTTCGATATAAGGACTTTTTGCAGTTAGGGCCCAGCCCAGGGCCAGGGACCCCTGGGCACATCCTTTGTCCCTTTTCCCTGGGAAAGAAAACTCACAGGTCCAGGTTCCTGATGTCAGTTTGTAGGGCTCCCTTGGGTCTATCAGGGCAGCACAAGTTTGAGGTGGGGACAACTTTGTTCTGGGGTCCATTCTTCGATATAAGGACTTTTTGCAGTCAGGTCCCAGCCCAGGGGCCCCTGGGCACATCCTTTGTCCCTTTTCCCTGGGAAAGAAAACTCACAGGTCCAGGTTCCTTATGTCAGTTTGTAGGGCTCCCTTGGGTCTATCAGGGCAGCACAAGTTTGAGGTGGGGACAACTTCGGTCTGGGGTCCATTCTTCGATATATAAGGATTTTTTCCAGTCAGGTCCCAGCCCAGGGGTTCCTGGGCACAACCTTTGTCCCTTTTCCCTGGGAAAGAAAACTCACAGGTCCAGGTTCCTGATGTCAGTTTGTAGGGCTCCCTTGGGTCTATCAGGGCAGCACAAGTTTGAGGTGGGGACAACTTTGGTCTGGGGTCCATCCTTCGATATAAGGATTTTTTGCAGTCAGGTCCTGGGCCAGGGGCCCCTGGGCACATGCTTTGTCCCTTTTCCCTGGGAAAGAAAACTCACCAGTCCAGGTTCCTGGTGTCAGTTTTTAGGGCTCCCTTGGGTCTATCAGGGCAGCACAAGTTGGAGGTGGGGACAACTTTGGTCTGGGGTCCATCCTTCGATATAAGGATTTTTTGCAGTCAGGTCCTGGGTCAGATTCACCTGGGCACATCCTTTGTCCCTTTTCCCTGGGAAAGAAAACTCACAGGTCCAGGTTCCTGATGTCAGTTCGTAGGGCTCCCTTGAATCTATCAGGGCAGCACAAGTTTGAGGTGGGGACAACTTCGGTCTACGATCAATCCTTCGATATAAGGATATTTTGCAGTCAGGCTTGAGCCCAGGGGCCCCTGGGCACAACCTTTGGCCATTTTCCCTGGGAAAAAAAACTCACCAGTCCAGATTCCTGATGTCAGTTTGTAGGGCTCCCTTGCGTCTATCAGGGCAGCACAAGTTTCAGGTGGGGACAACTTCGGTCTACGATCAATCCTTCGATATAAGGATTTTTTGCAGTCAGGTTCCAGCGCATGGCCAGGGGCCCCTGGCCACATCCTTTGGCCATTTTCCCTGGGAAAGAAAATTCACAGGTCCAGGTTCCTGATGTCAGTTTGTAGGGCTCTCTTGGGTCTATCAGGGCAGCACAAGTTTGAGTTGGGGACAACTTCGGTTTGGGGTCCATCTCTCGATATAAGGATTTTTTGCAGTCAGGTCCTGGGCCAGGGACCCCTGGGCACATCCTTTGTCCCTTTTCCCTGGGAAAGAAAACTCACAGGTCCAGGTTCCTGATGTCAGTTTGTAGGGCTCCCTTGGATCTATCAGGGCAGCACAAGTTTGAGGTGGGGACAACTTCGGTCTGGGGTCCATCCTTCGATATATAAGGATTTTTTGCAGTCAGGTCCCAGCCCAGGGGTTCCTGGGCACATCCTTTGTCCCTTTTCCCTGGGAAAGAAAACTCACAGGTCCAGGTTCCTGATGTCAGTTTGTAGGGCTCTCTTGGATCTATCAGGGCAGCACAAGTTTGAGGTGGGGACAACTTTGTTCTGGGGTCCATCCTTCGATATAAGGATATTTGCAGTCAGGTCCCGGGCCAGGGGCCCCTGGGAACATCCTTTGTCCCTTTACCCTGGAGAAAAAAACTCACCATTCCAGGTTCCTGATGTCAGTTTGTAGGGCTCCCTTGGGTCTATCAGGGCAGCACAAGTTTGAGGTGGGGACAACTTCGGTCTGGGGTCCATCCTTCGATATAAGGATTTTTTGCAGTCAGGTCCCAGCCCAGGGGTTCCTGGGCACATGTTTGTCCCTTTTCCCTGGGAAAGAAAACTCACAGGTCCAGGTTCCTGATGTCAGTTTGTAGGGCTCCCTTGGGTCTATCATGGCAGCACAAGTTTGAGGTGGGGACAACTTCGGTCTGGGGTCCATCCTTCGATATACAAGGATTTTTTGCAGTCAGTTCCCAGCCCAGGGGTTCCTGGGCACATCCTTTGTCCCTTTTCCCTGGGAAAGAAAACTCACAGGTCCAGGTTCCTGATGTCAGTTTGTAGGGCTCTCTTGGATCTATCAGGGCAGCACAAGTTTGAGGTGGGGACAACTTTGTTCTGGGGTCCATCCTTCGATATAAGGATATTTGCAGTCAGGTCCCGGGCCAGGGGCCCCTGGGAACATCCTTTGTCCCTTTACCCTGGAGAAAAAAACTCACCAGTCCAGGTTCCTGATGTCAGTTTGTAGGGCTCCCTTGGGTCTATCAGGGCAGCACAAGTTTGAGGTGGGGACAACTTCGGTCTGGGGTCCATCCTTCGATATAAGGATTTTTTGCAGTCAGGTCCCAGCCCAGGGGTTCCTGGGCACATGTTTGTCCCTTTTCCCTGGGAAAGAAAACTCACAGGTCCAGGTTCCTGATGTCAGTTTGTAGGGCTCCCTTGGGTCTATCATGGCAGCACAAGTTTGAGGTGGGGACAACTTTGGTCTGGGGTCCATCCTTCGATATAAGGATTTTTTGCAGTCAGGTCAAGGGCCAGGGGCCCCTGGGCACATCCTTTGTCCCTTTCCCCTGGGAAAGAAAACTCACCAGTCCAGGTTCCTGATGTCCGTTTGTAGGGCTCCCTTGGGTCTATCAGGGCAGCACAAGTTTGAGGTGGGGACAACTTTGGTCTGGGGTCCATCCTTCGATATATAAGGATTTTTTGCAGTCAGGTCCTGGGTCAGATTCACCTGGGCACATCCTTTGTCCCTTTTCCCTGGGAAAGAAAACTCACAGGTCCAGGTTCCTGATGTCAGTTCGTAGGGCTCCCTTGGGTCAATCAGGGCAGCACAAGTTTGAGGTGGGGACAATTTTGGTATGGGGTACATCCTTCGATATAAGGACTTTTTGCAGTTAGGGCCCAGCCCAGGGCCAGGGACCCCTGGGCACGTCCTTTGTCCCTTTTCCCTGGGAAAGAAAACTCACAGGTCCAGGTTCCTGATGTCAGTTCGTAGGGCTCCCTTGGGTCTATCAGGGCAGCACAAGTTTGAGGTGGGGACAATTTTGGTCTGGGGTACATCCTTCGATATAAGGATTTTTTGCAGTCAGGTCCAGGGCCAGGGGCCCCTGGGCACATCCTTTGTCCCTTTCCCCTGGGAAAGAAAACTCACCAGTCCAGGTTCCTGATGTCAGTTCATAGGGCTCCCTTGGGTCTATCAGGGCAGCACAAGTTTGAGGTGGGGACAACTTTGGTCTGGGGTCCATCCTTCGATATATAAGGATTTTTTGCAGTCAGGTCCTGGGTCAGATTCACCTGGGCACATCCTTTGTCCCTTTTCCCTGGGAAAGAAAACTCACAGGTCCAGGTTCCTGATGTCAGTTCGTAGGGCTCCCTTGGGTCAATCAGGGCAGCACAAGTTTGAGGTGGGGACAATTTTGGTATGGGGTACATCCTTCGATATAAGGACTTTTTGCAGTTAGGGCCCAGCCCAGGGCCAGGGACCCCTGGGCACGTCCTTTGTCCCTTTTCCCTGGGAAAGAAAACTCACAGGTCCAGGTTCCTGATGTCAGTTCGTAGGGCTCCCTTGGGTCTATCAGGGCAGCACAAGTTTGAGGTGGGGACAATTTTGGTCTGGGGTACATCCTTCGATATAAGGACTTTTTGCAGTTAGGGCCCAGCCCAGGGCCAGGGACCCCTGGGCACATCCTTTGTCCCTTTTCCCTGGGAAAGAAAACTCACAGGTCCAGGTTCCTGATGTCAGTTTGTAGGGCTCCCTTGGGTCTATCAGGGCAGCACAAGTTTGAGGTGGGGACAACTTTGTTCTGGGGTCCATTCTTCGATATAAGGACTTTTTGCAGTCAGGTCCCAGCCCAGGGGCCCCTGGGCACATCCTTTGTCCCTTTTCCCTGGGAAAGAAAACTCACAGGTCCAGGTTCCTTATGTCAGTTTGTAGGGCTCCCTTGGGTCTATCAGGGCAGCACAAGTTTGAGGTGGGGACAACTTCGGTCTGGGGTCCATCCTTCGATATATAAGGATTTTTTCCAGTCAGGTCCCAGCCCAGGGGTTCCTGGGCACAACCTTTGTCCCTTTTCCCTGGGAAAGAAAACTCACAGGTCCAGGTTCCTGATGTCAGTTTGTAGGGCTCCCTTGGGTCTATCAGGGCAGCACAAGTTTGAGGTGGGGACAACTTTGGTCTGGGGTCCATCCTTCGATATAAGGATTTTTTGCAGTCAGGTCCTGGGCCAGGGGCCCCTGGGCACATGCTTTGTCCCTTTTCCCTGGGAAAGAAAACTCACCAGTCCAGGTTCCTGGTGTCAGTTTTTAGGGCTCCCTTGGGTCTATCAGGGCAGCACAAGTTGGAGGTGGGGACAACTTTGGTCTGGGGTCCATCCTTCGATATAAGGATTTTTTGCAGTCAGGTCCTGGGTCAGATTCACCTGGGCACATCCTTTGTCCCTTTTCCCTGGGAAAGAAAACTCACAGGTCCAGGTTCCTGATGTCAGTTCGTAGGGCTCCCTTGGGTCAATCAGGGCAGCACAAGTTTGAGGTGGGGACAATTTTGGTATGGGGTACATCCTTCGATATAAGGACTTTTTGCAGTTAGGGCCCAGCCCAGGGCCAGGGACCCCTGGGCACGTCCTTTGTCCCTTTTCCCTGGGAAAGAAAACTCACAGGTCCAGGTTCCTGATGTCAGTTTGTAGGGCTCCCTTGGGTCTATCAGGGCAGCACAAGTTTGAGGTGGGGACAACTTTGGTCTAGGATCCATCCTTCGATATAAGGATTTTTTGCATTCAGGCCCTGGGCCTGGGGCCCCTGGGCACATCCTTTGGCCATTTTCCCTGGGAAAGAAAATTCACAGGTCCAGGTTCCTGATGTCAGTTTGTAGGGCTCCCTTGGATCTATCAGGGCAGCACAAGTTTGAGGTGGGGACAACTTTGGTCTGGGGTCCATCCTTCGATATAAGGATTTTTTGCAGTCAGGGCCCAGCAAAGGGCCAGGGCCCCTGTGCCCATCCTTTGTCCCTTTTCCCTGGGAAAGAAAACTCACAGGTCCAGGTTCCTGATGTCAGTTTGTAGGGCTCCCTTGGGTCTATCAGGGCAGCACAAGATTGAGGTGGGGACAACTTTGGTCTAGGGTCCATCCTTCGATATAAGGATTTTTTGCATTCAGGCCCTGGGCCTGGGGCCCCTGGGCACATCCTTTGGCCATTTTCCCTGGGAAAGAAAATTCACAGGTCCAGGTTCCTGATGTCAGTTTGTAGGGCTCCCTTGGGTCTATCAGGGCAGCACAAGTTTGAGGTGGGGACAATTTCGGTCTGGGGTCCATCCTTCGATATAAGGATTTTTTGCAGTCAGGTCCAGGGCCAGGGGCCCCTGGGCATATGCTTTGTCCCTTTTCCCTGGGAAAGAAAACTCACAGGTCCAGGTTCCTGATGTCAGTTTGTAGGGCTCCCTTGGGTCTATCAGGGCAGCACAAGTTTGAGGTGGGGACAACTTTGGTCTGGGATCCATCCTTTGATATAAGGATTTTTCTCAGTCAGGGCCCAGCGCATGGCCTGGGGTCTTTGGGCACATCCTTTGTCCCTTTTCCCTGGGAAAGAAAACTCACAGGTCCAGGTTCCTGATGTCAGTTTGTAGGGCTCCCTTGGGTCTATCAGGGCAGCACAATTTTGAGGTGGGGACAACTTTGGTCTGTGATCCATCCTTTGATATAAGGATTTTTTGCAGTCAGGCCCGAGCCCAGGGGCCCCTGGGCACATCCTTTGGCCATTTTCCCTGGGAAAGAAAACTCACCAGTCCAGGTTCCTGATGTCAGTTTGTAGGGCTCCCTTGCGTCTATCAGGGCAGCACAAGTTTCAGGTGGGGACAACTTCGGTCTGCGATCAATCCTTCGATATAAGGATTTTTTGCAGTCAGGTTCCAGCTCATGGCCAGGGGCCCCTGGCCACATCCTTTGGCCATTTTCCCTGGGAAAGAAAATTCACAGGTCCAGGTTCCTGATGTCAGTTTGTAGGGCTCTCTTGGGTCTATCAGGGCAGCACAAGTTTGAGTTGGGGAAAACTTCGGTCTGGGGTCCATCTCTCGATATAAGGATTTTTTGCAGTCAGGTCCTGGGCCAGGGGCCCTTGGGCACATCTTTTGTCCCTTTTCCCTGGGAAAGAAAACTCACAGGTCCAGGTTCCTGATGTCAGTTTGTAGGGCTCCCTTGGGTCTATCAGGGCAGCACAAGTTTGAGGTGGGGACAACTTTGGTCTGGGATCCATCCTTCGATATAAGGATTTTTTGCAGTCAGGGCCCAGCCCAGGGCCAGGGACCCCTGGGCACATCCTTTGTCCCTTTTCCCTGGGAAAGAAAACTCACCAGTCCAGGTTCCTGATGTCAGTTTGTAGGGCTCCCTTGGGTCTATCAGGGCAGCACAAGTTTGAGGTGGGGACAACTTTGGTCTGGGGCCCATCCTTCAATATAAGGATTTTTTGCAGTCAGGTCCCAGCCCAGGGGCCCCTGGGCACATCCTTTGTCCATTTTCCCTGGGAAAGAAAACTCACAGGTCCAGGTTCCTGATGTCAGTTTGTAGGGCTCACTTGCGTCTAGCATGGCAGCACAGGTTTGAGGTGGGGACAACTTTGGTCTGGGGTCCATCCTTCGATATAAGGATTTTTTGCAGTCAGGTCCCGGGCCAGGGGCCCCTGGGCACATGCTTTGTCCCTTTTCCCTGGGAAAGAAAACTCACCAGTCCAGGTTCCTGATGTCAGTTTGTAGGGCTCCCTTGGGTCTATCAGGGCAGCACAAGTTTGAGGTGGGGACAACTTTGGTCTGTGATCCATCCTTCGATATAAGGATTTTTTGCAGTCAGGTCCTGGGCCAGGGGCCCCTGGGCACATCCTTTGTCCCTTTTCCCTGGGAAAGAAAATTCACAGGTCCAGGTTCCTGATGTCAGTTTGTAGGGCTCTCTTGGATCTATCAGGGCAGCACAAGTTGGAGGTGGGGACAACTTTGTTCTGGGGTCCATCCTTCGATATAAGGATATTTGCAGTCAGGTCCCGGGCCAGGGGCCCCTGGGCACATCCTTTGTCCCTTTCCCCTGGGAAAGAAAACTCACAGGTCCAGGTTCCTGATGTCAGTTTGTAGGGTTTTCTTGGGTGTATCAGGGCTGCACAATTTTGAGGTGGGGACAACTTTGGTCTGGGGACCATCCTTCGATATAAGGATTTTTTGCAGTAAGGGTCCAGCCCAGGGCCAGGGAACCCTGGGTACATCCTTTGTCCCTTTTCCCTGGGAAAGAAAACTCACCAGTCCAGGTTCCTGATGTCAGTTTGTAGGGCTCCCTTGGGTCTATCAGGGCAGCACAAGTTTCAGGTGGGGACAACTTCGGTCTGGGGTCCATCCTTCGATATATAAGGATTTTTTCCAATCAGGTCCCAGCCCAGGTGTTCCTGGGCACATCCTTTGTCCCTTTTCCCTGGGAAAGAAAACTCACAGGTCCAGGTTCCTGATGTCAGTTTGTAGGGCTCCCTTGGGTCTATCAGGGCAGCACAAGTTTGAGGTGGGGACAACTTTGTTCTGGGGTCCATCCTTCGATATAAGGATTTTTTGAAGACAGGTCCTGGGCCAGGGGCCCTTGGGCACATCCTTTGTCCCTTTTCCCTGGGAAAGAAAACTCACAGGTCCAGGTTCCTGATGTCAGTTTGTAGGGCTCTCTTGGGTCTATCAGGGCAGCACAATTTTGAGGTGGGGACAACTTTGGTCTGGGATCCATCCTTCGATATAAGGACTTTTTGCAGTCAGGTCCAAGCCCAGGGGCCCCTGGGCACATCCTTTGTCCCTTTTCCCTGGGAAAGAAAGCTCACAGGTCCAGGTTCCTGATGTCAGTTTGTAGGGCTCCCTTGGGTCTATCAGGGCAGCACAAGATTGAGGTGGGGACAACTTCGGTCTGGGGTCCATCCTTCGATATATAAGGATTTTTTGCATTCAGGTCCTAGCCCAGGGGTTCCTGGGCACATCCTTTGTCCCTTTTCCTTAGGAAAGAAAACTCACATGTCCAGGTTCCTGATGTCAGTTTGTAGGGCTCCCTTGGGTCTATCATGGCAGCACAAGTTTGAGGTGGGGACAACTTTGGTCTGGGGTCCATCCTTCGATATAAGGATTTTTTGCAGTCAGGTCCAGGGCCAGGGGCCCCTAGGCACATGCTTTGTCCCTTTTCCCTGGGAAAGAAAACTCACCAGTCCAGGTTCCTGATGTCAGTTTGTAGGGCTCTCTTGGGTCTATCAGGGCAGCACAAGTTTGAGGTGGGGACAACTTTGGTCTAGGATCCATCCTTCGATATAAGGATTTTTCTCAGTCAGGCATTAGCGCATTGCCTGGGGCCCCTGGGCACATCCTTTGTCCCTTTTCCCTGGGAAAGAAAACTCACAGGTCCAGGTTCCTGATGTCAGTTTGTAGGGCTCCCTTGGGTCTATCAGGGCAGCACAATTTTGAGGTGGGGACAACTTTGGTCTGTGATCCATCCTTTGATATAAGGATTTTTTGCAGTCAGGTCCTGGGCCAGGGGCCCCTGGGCACATCCTTTGTCCCTTTTCCCTGGGAAAGAAAACTCACAGGTCCAGGTTCCTGATGTCAGTTTGTAGGGCTCCCTTGGGTCTATCAGGGCAGCACAAGTTTGAGGTGGGGACAACTTCGGTCTGGGGTCCATCCTTCGATATAAGGATATTTGCAGTCAGGTCCCGGGCCAGGGTCCCCTGGGAACATCCTCTGTCCCTTTAACCTGGGGAAAAAAAATCACCAGTCCAGGTTCCTGATGTCAGTTTGTAGGGCTCCCTTGGATCTATCAGGGCAGCACAAGTTTGAGGTGGGGACAACTTCGGTCTGGGGTCCATCCTTCGATATAAGGATTTTTTGCAGTCAGGGCCCAGCAAAGGGCCAGGGCCCCTGTGCCCATCCTTTGTCCCTTTTCCCTGGGAAAGAAAACTCACCGGTCCAGGTTCCTGATGTCAGTTTGTAGGGCTCTCTTGGGTGTATCAGGGCAGCACAAGTTTGAGGTGGGGACAACTTTGGTCTGGGATCCATCCTTCGATATAAGGATTTTTTGCAGTCAGGTCCTGGGCCAGGGGCCCCTGGGCACATCCTTTGTCCCTTTTCCCTGGGAAAGAAAACTCACAGGTCCAGGTTCCTGATGTCAGTTTGTAGGGCTCCCTTGGGTCTATCAGGGCAGCACAAGATTGAGGTGGGGACAACTTTGGTCTAGGGTCCATCCTCCGATATATGCATTTTTTGCATTCAGGCCCTGGGCCTGGGGCCCCTGGGCACATCCTTTGGCCATTTTCCCTGGGAAAGAAAATTCACAGGTCCAGGTTCCTGATGTCAGTTTGTAGGGCTCTCTTGGGTCTATCAGGGCAGCACAAGTTTGAGGTGGGGACAACTTCGGTCTGGGGTCCATCCTTCGATATAAGGACTTTTTGCAGTCAGGTCCAGGGCCAGGGACCCCTGGGCATATGCTTTGTCCCTTTTCCCTGGGAAAGAAAACTCACAGGTCCAGGTTCCTGATGTCAGTTTGTAGGGCTCCCTTGGGTCTATCAGGGCAGCACAAGTTTGAGATGGGGACAATTTTGTTCTGGGGTCCATCCTTCGATATAAGGATTTTTTGCAGTCAGGGCCGAGCCCAGGGCCAGGGACCCCTGTGCACATCCTTTGTCCCTTTTCCCTGGGAAAGAAAACTCACAGGTCCAGGTTCCTGATGTCAGTTTGTAGGGCTCCCTTGGGTCTATCAGGGCTGCACAATTTTGAGGTGGGGACAACTTTGGTCTGGGGACCATCCTTCGATATAAGGATTTTTTGCAGTAAGGGCCCAGCCCAGGGCCAGGGACCCCTGGGCACATCCTTTGTCCCTTTTCCTTAGGAAAGAAAACTCACAGGTCCAGGTTCCTGATGTCAGTTTGTAGGGCTCCCTTGGATCTATCAGGGCAGCACAAGTTTGAGGTGGGGACAACTTCGGTCTGGGGTCCATCCTTCGATATATAAGGATTTTTTCCAGTCAGGTCCCAGCACAGGGGTTCCTGGGCACATCCTTTGTCCCTTTTCCCTGGGAAAGAAAACTCACAGGTCCAGGTTCCTGATGTCAGTTTGTAGGGCTCCCTTGGGTCTATCAGGGCAGCACAAGTTTGAGTTGGGGAAAACTTCGGTCTGGGGTCCATCCTTCGATATAAGGATTTTTTGCAGTCAGGTCCTGGGCCAGGGGCCCTTGGGCACATCTTTTGTCCCTTTTCCCTGGGAAAGAAAACTCACCAGTCCAGGTTCCTGATGTCAGTTTGTAGGGCTCCCTTGGGTCTATCAGGGCAGCACAATTTTGAGGTGGGGACAACTTTGGTCTGTGATCCATCCTTTGATATGAGGATTTTTTCCAGTCAGGTCAAGGGCCAGGGGCCCCTGGGCACATCCTTTGGCCATTTTCCCTGGGAAAGAAAACTCACCAGTCCACATTCCTGATGTCAGTTTGTAGGGCTCCCTTGCGTCTATCAGGGCAGCACAAGTTTCAGGTGGGGACAACTTCGGTCTACGATCAATCCTTCGATATAAGGATTTTTTGCAGTCAGGTTCCAGCGCATGGCCAGGGGCCCCTGGCCACATCCTTTGGCCATTTTCCCTGGGAAAGAAAATTCACAGGTCCAGGTTCCTGATGTCAGTTTGTAGGGCTCTCTTGGGTCTATCAGGGCAGCACAAGTTTGAGTTGGGGAAAACTTCGGTCTGGGGTCCATCTCTCGATATAAGGATTTTTTGCAGTCAGGTCCTGGGCCAGGGGCCCTTGGGCACATCTTTTGTCCCTTTTCCCTGGGAAAGAAAACTCACAGGTCCAGGTTCCTGATGTCAGTTTGTAGGGCTCCCTTGGGTCAATCAGGGCAGCACAAGTTTGAGGTGGGGACAATTTTGGTCTGGGGTACATCCTTCAATATAAGGACTTTTTGCAGTTAGGGCCCAGCCCAAGGCCAGGGACCCCTGGGCACATCCTTTGTCCCTTTTCCCTGGGAAAGAAAACTCACAGGTCCAGGTTCCTGATGTCAGTTTGTAGGGCTCCCTTGGGTCTATCAGGGCAGCACAAGTTTGAGGTGGGGACAACTTTGTTCTGGGGTCCATTCTTCGATATAAGGACTTTTTGCAGTCAGGTCCCAGCCCAGGGGCCCCTGGGCACATCCTTTGTCCCTTTTCCCTGGGAAAGAAAACTCACAGGTCCAGGTTCCTTATGTCAGTTTGTAGGGCTCCCTTGGGTCTATCAGGGCAGCACAAGTTTGAGGTGGGGACAACTTTGGTCTGGGGTCCATCCTTCGATATATAAGGATTTTTTCCAATCAGGTCCCAGTCCAGGGGTTCCTGGGCACATCCTTTGTCCCTTTTCCCTGGGAAAGAAAACTCACAGGTCCAGGTTCCTGATGTCAGTTTGTAGGGCTCCCTTGGGTCTATCAGGGCAGCACAAGTTTGAGATGGGGACAATTTTGGTCTGGGGTCCATCCTTCGATATAAGGATTTTTTGCAGTCAGGGCCGAGCCCAGGGCCAGGGACCCCTGTGCACATCCTTTGTCCCTTTTCCCTGGGAAAGAAAACTCACAGGTCCAGGTTCCTGATGTCAGTTTGTAGGGCTCCCTTGGGTCTATCAGGGCAGCACAATTTTGAGGTGGGGACAACTTTGGTCTGGGGACCATCCTTCGATATAAGGATTTTTTGCAGTAAGGGCCTAGCCCAGGGCCAGGGACCCCTGGGCACATCCTATGTCCCTTTTCCCTGGGAAAGAAAACTCACAGGTCCAGGTTCCTGATGTCAGTTTGTAGGGCTCCCTTGGGTCTATCAGGGCAGCACAAGTTTGAGGTGGGGACAACTTTGGTCTGGGGTCCATCCTTCGATATAAGGATATTTGCAGTCAGGTCCCGGGCCAGGGGCCCTTGGGCACACCTTTTGTCCCTTTTCCCTGGGAAAGAAAACTCACCAGTCCAGGTTCCTGATGTCAGTTTGTAGGGCTCCCTTGGGTCTATCAGGGCAGCACAATTTTGAGGTGGGGACAACTTTGGTCTGTGATCCATCCTTTGATATAAGGATTTTTTGCAGTCAGGCCCGAGCCCAGGGGCCCCTGGGCACATCCTTTGGCCATTTTCCCTGGGAAAGAAAACTCACCAGTCCAGATTCCTGATGTCAGTTTGTAGGGCTCCCTTGGGTCTATCAGGGCAGCACAAGTTTGAGGTGGGGACAACTTCGGTGTGGGGTCCATCCTTCGATATAAGGATTTTTTGCAGTCAGGTTCCAGCGCATGGCCAGGGGCCCCTGGCCACATCCTTTGGCCATTTTCCCTGGGAAAGAAAATTCACAGGTCCAGGTTCCTGATGTCAGTTTGTAGGGCTCTCTTGGGTCTATCAGGGCAGCACAAGTTTGAGGTGGGGAAAACTTCGGTCTGGGGTCCATCTCTCGATATAAGGATTTTTTGCAGTCAGGTCCTGGGCCAGGGGCCCTTGGGCACATCTTTTGTCCCTTTTCCCTGGGAAAGAAAACTCACAGGTCCAGGTTCCTGATGTCAGTTTGTAGGGCTCCCTTGGGTCAATCAGGGCAGCACAAGTTTGAGGTGGGGACAATTTTGGTCTGGGGTACATCCTTCGATATAAGGACTTTTTGCAGTTAGGGCCCAGCCCAGGGCCAGGGACCCTGGGCACATCCTTTGTCCCTTTTCCCTGGGAAAGAAAACTCACAGGTCCAGGTTCCTGATGTCAGTTTGTAGGGCTCCCTTGGGTCTATCAGGGCAGCATAAGTTTGAGGTGGGGACAACTTTGGTCTGGGGTCCATTCTTCGATATAAGGACTTTTTGCAGTCAGGTCCCAGCCCAGGGGCCCCTGGGCACATCCTTTGTCCCTTTTCCCTGGCAAAGAAAACTCACAGGTCCAGGTTCCTTATGTCAGTTTGTAGGGCTCCCTTGGGTCTATCAGGGCAGCACAAGTTTGAGGTGGGGACAACTTCGGTCTGGGGTCCATCCTTCAATATATAAGGATTTTTTCCAATCAGGTCCCAGTCCAGGGGTTCCTGGGCACATCCTTTGTCCCTTTTCCCTGGGAAAGAAAACTCACAGGTCCAGGTTCCTGATGTCAGTTTGTAGGGCTCCCTTGGGTCTATCAGGGCAGCACAAGTTTGAGGTGGGGACAAATTTGTTCTGGGGTCCATCCTTCGATATAAGGATTTTTTGAAGACAGGTCCTGGGCCAGGGGCGCTTGGGCACATCCTTTGTCCCTTTTCCCTGGGAAAGAAAACTCACAGGTCCAGGTTCCTGATGTCAGTTTGTAGGGCTCCCTTGGGTCTATCAGGGCAGCACAAGTTTGAGGTGGGGACAACTTTGGTCTGTGATCCATCCTTCGATATAAGGATTTTTTGCAGTCAGGTCACGGGCCAGGGGCCCCTGGGCACATCCTTTGTCCCTTTTCCCTGGGAAAGAAAACTCACCAGTCCAGGTTCCTGATGTCAGTTTGTAGGGCTCCCTTGGGTCTATCAGGGCAGCACAAGTTTGAGGTGGGGACAACTTTGGTCTGGGGACCATCCTTCGATATAAGGATTTTTTGCAGTCAGGTCCAGGGCCAGGGGCCCCTGGGCACATCCTTTGTCCATTTTCCCTGGGAAAGAAAATTCACAGGTCCAGGTTCCTGATGTCAGTTTGTAGGGCTCTCTTGGATCTATCAGGGCAGCACAAGTTGGAGGTGGGGACAACTTTGTTCTGGGGTCCATCCTTCGATATAAGGATATTTGCAGTCAGGTCCCGGGCCAGGGGCCCCTGGGCACATCCTTTGTCCCTTTTCCCTGGGAAAGAAAACTCACAGGTCCAGGTTCCTGATGTCAGTTTGTAGGGCTCCCTTGGGTCTATCAGGGCAGCACAAGTTTGAGGTGGGGACAACTTTGGTCTGGGGTCCATCCTTCGATATAAGGATTTTTTGCAGTCAGGTCCCGGGCCAGGGGCCCCTGGGCACATGCTTTGTCCCTTTTCCCTGGGAAAGAAAACTCACCAGTCCAGGTTCCGGATGTCAGTTTGTAGGGTTTTCTTGGGTGTATCAGGGCTGCACAATTTTGAGGTGGGGACAAATTTGGTCTGGGGACCATCCTTCGATATAAGGATTTTTTGCAGTAAGGGACCACCCAGGGCCAGGGACCCCTGGGCACATCCTTTGTCCCTTTTCCCTGGGAAAGAAAACTCACCAGTCCAGGTTCCTGATGTCAGTTTGTAGGGCTCCCTTGGGTCTATCAGGGCAGCACAAGTTTGAGGTGGGGACAACTTTGTTCTGGGGTCCATCCTTCGATATAAGGATTTTTTGAAGACAGGTCCTGGGCCAGGGGCCCTTGGGCACATCCTTTGTCCCTTTTCCCTGGGAAAGAAAACTCACAGGTCCAGGTTCCTGATGTCAGTTTGTAGGGCTCTCTTGGGTCTATCAGGGCAGCACAATTTTGAGGTGGGGACAACTTTGGTCTGGGATCCATCCTTCGATATAAGGACTTTTTGCAGTCAGGTCCAAGCCCAGGGGCCCCTGGGCACATGCTTTGGCCGTTTTCCCTGGGAAAGAAAACTCACCAATCCAGGTTCCTGATGTCAGTTTGTAGGGCTCTCTTGGATCTATCAGGGCAGCACAAGTTTGAGGTGGGGACAACTTTGGTCTGGGGTCCATCCTTCGATAACAGAATTTTTTGCAGTCAGGTCTCGGGCCAGGGGCCCCTGTGCACATCCTTTGTCCCTTTTCCCTGGGAAAGAAAACTCACAGGTCCAGGTTCGTGATGTCAGTTTGTAGGGCTCTCTTGGGTCTATCAGGGCAGCACAATTTTGAGGTGGGGACAACTTTGGTCTGGGATCCATCCTTCGATATAAGGACTTTTTGCAGTCAGGTCCAAGCCCAGGGGCCCCTGGGCACATCCTTTGTCCCTTTTCCCTGGGAAAGAAAACTCACAGGTCCAGGTTCCTGATGTCAGTTTGTAGGGCTCTCTTGGGTCTATCAGGGCAGCACAAGTTTGAGTTGGGGAAAACTTCGGTCTGGGGTCCATCTCTCGATATAAGGATTTTTTGCAGTCAGGTCCTGGGCCAGGGGCCCTTGGGCACATCTTTGGTTCCTTTTCCCTGGGAAAGAAAACTCACAGGTCCAGGTTCCTGATGTCAGTTTGTAGGGCTCCCTTGGGTCTATAAGGGCAGCACAAGTTTGAGGTGGGGACAACTTTGGTCTGGGGTCCATCCTTCGATATAAGGATTTTTTGCAGTCAGGTCCCGGGCCAGGGGCCCCTGGGCACATGCTTTGTCCCTTTTCCCTGGGAAAGAAAACTCACCAGTCCAGGTTCCGGATGTCAGTTTGTAGGGTTTTCTTGGGTGTATCAGGGCCGCACAATTTTGAGGTGGGGACAACTTTGGTCTGGGGACCATCCTTCGATATAAGGATTTTTTGCAGTGAGGGACCAGCCCAGGGCCAGGGACCCCTGGGCACATCTTTTGTCCCTTTTCCCTGGGAAAGAAAACTCACCAGTTCAGGTTCCTGATGTCAGTTTGTAGGGCTCCCTTGGGTCTATCAGGGCAGCACAAGTTTGAGGTGGGGACAACTTTGTTCTGGGGTCCATCCTTCGATATAAGGATTTTTTGCAGTCAGGTCCTGGGCCAGGGGCCCTTGGGCACATCCTTTGTCCCTTTTCCCTGGGAAAGAAAACTCACAGGTCCAGGTTCCTGATGTCAGTTTGTAGGGCTCTCTTGGGTCTATCAGGGCAGCACAATTTTGAGGTGGGGACAACTTTGGTCTGGGGACCATCCTTCGATATAAGGATTTTTTGCAGTCAGGTCCAGGGCCAGGGGCCCCTGGGCACATCCTTTGTCCATTTTCCCTGGGAAAGAAAATTCACAGGTCCAGGTTCCTGATGTCAGTTTGTAGGGCTCTCTTGGATCTATCAGGGCAGCACAAGTTGGAGGTGGGGACAACTTTGTTCTGGGGTCCATCCTTCGATATAAGGATATTTGCAGTCAGGTCCCGGGCCAGGGGCCCCTGGGCACATCCTTTGTCCCTTTTCCCTGGGAAAGAAAACTCACAGGTCCAGGTTCCTGATGTCAGTTTGTAGGGCTCCCTTGGGTCTATCAGGGCAGCACAAGTTTGAGGTGGGGACAACTTTGATCTGGGGTCCATCCTTCGATATAAGGATTTTTTGCAGTCAGGTCCCGGGCCAGGGGCCCCTGGGCACATGCTTTGTCCCTTTTCCCTGGGAAAGAAAACTCACCAGTCCAGGTTCCGGATGTCAGTTTGTAGGGTTTTCTTGGGTGTATCAGGGCTGCACAATTTCGAGGTGGGGACAAATTTGGTCTGGGGACCATCCTTCGATATAAGGATTTTTTGCAGTAAGGGACCAGCCCAGGGCCAGGGGCCCCTGGGCACATCCTTTGTCCCTTTTCCCTGGGAAAGAAAACTCACAGGTCCAGGTTCCTGATGTCAGTTTGTAGGGCTCCCTTGGGTCTATCAGGGCAGCACAAGTTTGAGGTGGGGACAACTTTGTTCTGGGGTCCATCCTTCGATATAAGGATTTTTTGAAGACAGGTCCTGGGCCAGGGGCCCTTGGGCACATCCTTTGTCCCTTTTCCCTGGGAAAGAAAACTCACAGGTCCAGGTTCCTGATGTCAGTTTGTAGGGCTCTCTTGGGTCTATCAGGGCAGCACAATTTTGAGGTGGGGACAACTTTGGTCTGGGATCCATCCTTCGATATAAGGACTTTTTGCAGTCAGGTCCAAGCCCAGGGGCCCCTGGGCACATGCTTTGGCCATTTTCCCTGGGAAAGAAAACTCACCAATCCAGGTTCCTGATGTCAGTTTGTAGGGCTCTCTTGGATCTATCAGGGCAGCACAAGTTTGAGGTGGGGACAACTTTGGTCTGGGGTCCATCCTTCGATAACAGAATTTTTTGCAGTCAGGTCCCGGGCCAGGGGCCCCTGTGCACATCCTTTGTCCCTTTTCCCTGGGAAAGAAAACTCACAGGTCCAGGTTCGTGATGTCAGTTTGTAGGGCTCTCTTGGGTCTATCAGGGCAGCACAATTTTGAGGTGGGGACAACTTTGGTCTGGGATCCATCCTTCGATATAAGGACTTTTTGCAGTCAGGTCCAAGCCCAGGGGCCCCTGGGCACATCCTTTGTCCCTTTTCCCTGGGAAAGAAAACTCACAGGTCCAGGTTCCTGATGTCAGTTTGTAGGGCTCCCTTGGGTCTATCAGGGCAGCACAAGTTTGAGGTGGGGACAACTTTGGTCTGGGGTCCAACCTTCGATATAAGGATTTTTTGCAGTCAGATCCTGGGTCAGATTCACTTGGGCACATCCTTTGTCCCTTTTCCCTGGGAAAGAAAACTCACAGGTCCAGGTTCCTGATGTCAGTTTGTAGGGCTCCCTTGGGTCTATCAGGGCAGCACAATTTTGAGGTGGGGACAACTTTGGTCTGTGATCCATCCTTTGATATAAGGATTTTTTGCAGTCAGGCCCGAGCCCAGGGGCCCCTGGGCACATCCTTTGGCCATTTTCCCTGGGAAAGAAAACTCACCAGTCCAGATTCCTGATGTCAGTTTGTAGGGCTCCCTTGCGTCTATCAGGGCAGCACAAGTTTCAGGTGGGGACAACTTCGGTCTACGATCAATCCTTCGATATAAGGATTTTTTGCAGTCAGGTTCCAGCGCATGGCCAGGGGCCCCTGGCCACATCCTTTGGCCATTTTCCCTGGGAAAGAAAATTCACAGGTCCAGGTTCCTGATGTCAGTTTGTAGGGCTCTCTTGGGTCTATCAGGGCAGCACAAGTTTGAGTTGGGGAAAACTTCGGTCTGGGGTCCATCTCTCGATATAAGGATTTTTTGCAGTCAGGTCCTGGGCCAGGGGCCCTTGGGCACATCTTTTGTTCCTTTTCCCTGGGAAAGAAAACTCACAGGTCCAGGTTCCTGATGTCAGTTTGTAGGGCTCCCTTGGGTCTATAAGGGCAGCACAAGTTTGAGGTGGGGACAACTTTGGTCTGGGGTCCATCCTTCGATATATAAGGATTTTTTCCAGTCAGGTCCTAGCCCAGGGGTTCCTGGGCACATCCTTTGTCCCTTTTCCTTAGGAAAGAAAACTCACAGGTCCAGGTTCCTGATGTCAGTTTGTAGGGCTCCCTTGGGTCTATCATGGCAGCACAAGTTTGAGGTGGGGACAACTTTGGTCTGGGGTCCATCCTTCGATATAAGGATTTTTTGAAGAAAGGTCCAGGGCCAGGGGCCCCTAGGCACATGCTTTGTCCCTTTTCCCTGGGAAAGAAAACTCACAGGTCCAGGTTCCTGATGTCAGTTTGTAGGGCTCTCTTGGGTCTATCAGGGCAGCACAAGTTTGAGGTGGGGACAACTTTGGTCTAGGATCCATCCTTCGATATAAGGATTTTTCTCAGTCAGGCATTAGCGCATGGCCTGGGGCCCCTGGGCACATCCTTTGGCCATTTTCCCTGGGAAAGAAAACTCACAGGTCCAGGTTCCTGATGTCAGTTTGTAGGGCTCCCTTAAGTCTATCAGGGCAACACAAGTTTGAGTTGGGGACAACCTAAGTCTGTGATCCATCCTTCGATATAAGGATTTTTTGCAGTCAGGTCCTGGGCCAGGGGCCCCTGGGCACATGCTTTGTCCCTTTTCCCCGGGAAAGAAATCTCACAGGTCCAGGTTCCTGATGTCAGTTTGTAGGGCTCCCTTGGGTCTATCAGGGCAGCACAAGTTTGAGGTGGGGACAACTTTGGTCTGGGGTCCATCCTTCGATATAAGGATATTTGCAGTCAGGTCCCGGGCCAGGGTCCCCTGGGAACATCCTCTGTCCCTTTAACCTGGGGAAAAAAAATCACCAGTCCAGGTTCCTGATGTCAGTTTGTAGGGCTCCCTTGGATCTATCAGGGCAGCACAAGTTTGAGGTGGGGCCAACTTCGGTCTTGGGTCCATCCTTCGATATAAGGATTTTTTGCAGTCAGGGCCCAGCAAAGGGCCAGGGCCCCTGTGCCCATCCTTTGTCCCTTTTCCCTGGGAAAGAAAACTCACCAGTCCAGGTTCCTGATGTCAGTTTGTAGGGCTCCCTTGGATCTATCAGGGCAGCACAAGTTTGAGGTGGGGCCAACTTCGGTCTGGGATCCATCCTTCGATATAAGGATTTTTTGCAGTCAGGTCCTGGGCCAGGGGCCCCTGGGCACATACTTTGTCCCTTTTCCCTGGGAAAGAAAACTCACAGGTCCAGGTTCCTGATGTCAGTTTGTAGGGTTTTCTTGGGTGTATCAGGGCTGCACAATTTTGAGGTGGGGACAACTTTGGTCTGGGGACCATCCTTCGATATAAGGATTTTTTGCAGTCAGGTCCTGGGCCTGGGGCCCCTGGGCACACCTTTGGCCATTTTCCCTGGGAAAGAAAATTCACAGGTCCAGGTTCCTGATGTCAGTTTGTAGGGCTCTCTTGGGTCTATCAGGGCAGCACAAGTTTGAGGTGGGGACATCTTCACTCTGTGATCCATCCTTCGATATAAGGATTTTTTGCAGTCAGGTCCCAGCCCAGGGGTTCCTGGGCACATCCTTTGTCCCTTTTCCCTGGGAAAGAAAACTCACAGGTCCAGGTTTCTGATGTCAGTTTGTAGGGCTCTCTTGGATCTATCAGGGCAGCACAAGTTGGAGGTGGGGACAACTTTGGTCTGGGGTCCATCCTTCGATATAAGGATATTTGCAGTCAGGTCCTGGGCCAGGGGCCCCTGGGCACACCCTTTGTCCCTTTACCCTGGGGAAAAAAACTCACCAGTCCAGGTTCCTTATGTCAGTTTGTAGGGCTCCCTTGGATCTATCAGGGCAGCACAAGTTTGAGGTGGGGACAACTTCGGTCTGGGGTCCATCCTTCGATATAAGGATTTTTTGCAGTCAAAGCCCAGCAAAGGGCCAGGGCCCCTGTGCCCATCCTTTGTCCCTTTTCCCTGGGAAAGAAAACTCACAGGTCCAGGTTCCTGATGTCAGTTTGTAGGGCTCCCTTGGGTCTATCAGGGCAGCACAAGTTTGAGGTGGGGACAACTTTGGTCTAGGGTCCATCCTTCAATATAAGGATTTTCTGCATTCAGGCCCTGGGCCTGGGGCCCCTGGGCACATCCTTTGTCCCTTTTCCCTGGGAAAGAAAATTCACAGGTCCAGGTTCCTGATGTCAGTTTGTAGGGCTCCCTTGGGTCTATCATGGCAGCACAAGTTTGAGGTGGGGACAACTTTGGTCTGGGGTCCATCCTTCGATATAAGGATTTTTTGAAGACAGGTCCAGGGCCAGGGGCCCCTAGGCACATGCTTTGTCCCTTTTCCCTGGGAAAGAAAACTCACAGGTCCAGGTTCCTGATGTCAGTTTGTAGGGCTCTCTTGGGTCTATCAGGGCAGCACAAGTTTGAGGTGGGGACAACTTTGGTCTAGGATCCATCCTTCGATATAAGGATTTTTCTCAGTCAGGCATTAGCGCATGGCCTGGGGCCCCTGGGCACATCCTTTGGCCATTTTCCCTGGGAAAGAAAACTCACAGGTCCAGGTTCCTGATGTCAGTTTGTAGGGCTCCCTTAAGTCTATCAGGGCAACACAAGTTTGAGTTGGGGACAACCTAAGTCTGTGATCCATCCTTCGATATAAGGATTTTTTGCAGTCAGGTCCTGGGCCAGGGGCCCCTGGGCACATGCTTTGTCCCTTTTCCCCGGGAAAGAAATCTCACAGGTCCAGGTTCCTGATGTCAGTTTGTAGGGCTCCCTTGGGTCTATCAGGGCAGCACAAGTTTGAGGTGGGGACAACTTTGGTCTGGGGTCCATCCTTCGATATAAGGATATTTGCAGTCAGGTCCCGGGCCAGGGTCCCCTGGGAACATCCTCTGTCCCTTTAACCTGGGGAAAAAAAATCACCAGTCCAGGTTCCTGATGTCAGTTTTTAGGGCTCCCTTGGATCTATCAGGGCAGCACAAGTTTGAGGTGGGGCCAACTTCGGTCTTGGGTCCATCCTTCGATATAAGGATTTTTTGCAGTCAGGGCCCAGCAAAGGGCCAGGGCCCCTGTGCCCATCCTTTGTCCCTTTTCCCTGGGAAAGAAAACTCACCAGTCCAGGTTCCTGATGTCAGTTTGTAGGGCTCCCTTGGATCTATCAGGGCAGCACAAGTTTGAGGTGGGGCCAACTTCGGTCTGGGATCCATCCTTCGATATAAGGATTTTTTGCAGTCAGGTCCTGGGCCAGGGGCCCCTGGGCACATACTTTGTCCCTTTTCCCTGGGAAAGAAAACTCACAGGTCCAGGTTCCTGATGTCAGTTTGTAGGGTTTTCTTGGGTGTATCAGGGCTGCACAATTTTGAGGTGGGGACAACTTTGGTCTGGGGACCATCCTTCGATATAAGGATTTTTTGCAGTCAGGTCCTGGGCCTGGGGCCCCTGGGCACACCTTTGGCCATTTTCCCTGGGAAAGAAAATTCACAGGTCCAGGTTCCTGATGTCAGTTTGTAGGGCTCCCTTGGGTCTATCAGGGCAGCACAAGTTTGAGGTGGGGACATCTTCACTCTGTGATCCATCCTTCGATATAAGGATTTTTTGCAGTCAGGTCCCAGCCCAGGGGTTCCTGGGCACATCCTTTGTCCCTTTTCCCTGGGAAAGAAAACTCACAGGTCCAGGTTTCTGATGTCAGTTTGTAGGGCTCTCTTGGATCTATCAGGGCAGCACAAGTTGGAGGTGGGGACAACTTTGGTCTGGGGTCCATCCTTCGATATATGGATATTTGCAGTCAGGTCCTGGGCCAGGGGCCCCTGGGCACATCCTTTGTCCCTTTACCCTGGGGAAAAAAACTCACCAGTCCAGGTTCCTGATGTCAGTTTGTAGGGCTCCCTTGGATCTATCAGGGCAGCACAAGTTGGAGGTGGGGACAACTTTGGTCTGGGGTCCATCCTTCGATATAAGGATATTTGCAGTCAGGTCCTGGGCCAGGGGCCCCTGGGCACATCCTTTGTCCCTTTACCCTGGGGAAAAAAACTCACCAGTCCAGGTTCCTTATGTCAGTTTGTAGGGCTCCCTTGGATCTATCAGGGCAGCACAAGTTTGAGGTGGGGACAACTTCGGTCTGGGGTCCATCCTTCGATATAAGGATTTTTTGCAGTCAGGGCCCAGCAAAGGGCCAGGGCCCCTGTGCCCATCCTTTGTCCCTTTTCCCTGGGAAAGAAAACTCACAGGTCCAGGTTCCTGATGTCAGTTTGTAGGGCTCCCTTGGGTCTATCAGGGCAGCACAAGTTTGAGGTGGGGACAACTTTGGTCTAGGGTCCATCCTTCAATATAAGGATTTTTTGCATTCAGGCCCTGGGCCTGGGGCCCCTGGGCACATCCTTTGGCCATTTTCCCTGGGAAAGAAAATTCACAGGTCCAGGTTCCTGATGTCAGTTTGTAGGGCTCCCTTGGATCTATCAGGGCAGCACAAGTTTGAGGTGGGGCCAACTTTGGTCTGGGGTCCATCCTTCGATATAAGGATTTTTTGCAGTCAGGGCCCAGCAAAGGGCCAGGGCCCCTGTGCCCATCCTTTGTCCCTTTTCCCTGGGAAAGAAAACTCACAGGTCCAGGTTCCTGATGTCAGTTTGTAGGGCTCCCTTGGGTCTATCAGGGCAGCACAAGATTGAGGTGGGGACAACTTTGGTCTAGGGTCCATCCTTCGATATAAGGATTTTTTGCATTCAGGCCCTGGGCCTGGGGCCCCTGGGCACATCCTTTGGCCATTTTCCCTGGGAAAGAAAATTCACAGGTCCAGGTTCCTGATGTCAGTTTGTAGGGCTCTCTTGGGTCTATCAGGGCAGCACAAGTTTGAGGTGGGGACAACTTCGGTCTGGGGTCCATCCTTCGATATAAGGATTTTTTGCAGTCAGGTCCCAGCCCAGGGGCCCCTGTGCACATCCTTTGTCCCTTTTCCCTGGGAAAGAAAACTCACAGGTCCAGGTTCCTGATGTCAGTTTGTAGGGCTCCCTTGGGTCTATCAGGGCTGCACAATTTTGAGGTGGGGACAACTTTGGTCTGGGGACCATCCTTCGATATAAGGATTTTTTGCAGTAAGGGCCCAGCCCAGGGCCAGGGACCCCTGGGCACATCCTTTGTCCCTTTTCCCTGGGAAAGAAAACTCACAGGTCCAGGTTCCTGATGTCAGTTTGTAGGGCTCCCTTGGATCTATCAGGGTAGCACAAGTTTGAGGTGGGGACAACTTTGGTCTGGGGTCCATCCTTCGATATAAGGATTTTTTGCAGTCAGGTCCCGGGCCAGGGGCCCCTGTGCCCATCCTTTGTCCCTTTTCCCTGGGAAAGAAAACTCACCAGTCCAGGTTCATGATGTCACTTTGTAGGGCTCCCTTGGGTCTATCAGGGCAGCACAAGTTTGAGGTGGGGACAACTTCGGTCTGGGGTCCATCCTTCGATATATAAGGATTTTTTCCAGTCAGGTCCCAGCCCAGGGGTTCCTGGGCACATCCTTTGTCCCTTTTCCCTGGGAAAGAAAACTCACAGGTCCAGGTTCCTGATGTCAGTTTGTAGGGCTCTCTTGGATCTATCAGGGCAGCACAAGTTGGAGGTGGGGACAACTTTGTTCTGGGGTCCATCCTTCGATATAAGGATATTTGCAGTCAGGTCCCGGGCCAGGGGCCCCTGGGAACATCCTTTGGCCCTTTTCCCTGGGAAAGAAAACTCACAGGTCCAGGTTCCTGATGTCAGTTTGTAGGGCTCCCTTGGATCTATCAGGGCAGCACCAGTTTGAGGTGGGGAGAACTTCGGTATGGGGTCCATCCTTCGATATAAGGATTTTTTGCATTCAGGCCTTGGGCCAGGGGCCCCTGGGCACATCCTTTGTCCATTTTCCCTGGGAAAGAAAATTCACAGGTCCAGGTTCCTGATGTCAGTTTGTAGGGCTCCCTTGGGTCTATCAGGGCAGCACAAGTTTGAGTTGGGGAAAACTTCGGTCTGGGGTCCATCTCTCGATATAAGGATTTTTTGCAGTCAGGTCCTCGGCCAGGGGCCCTTGGGC
This sequence comes from Lonchura striata, assembly GCF_046129695.1. Taxonomy (NCBI): domain Eukaryota; kingdom Metazoa; phylum Chordata; class Aves; order Passeriformes; family Estrildidae; genus Lonchura; species Lonchura striata. The sequence goes on along the minus strand of NC_134608.1, from coordinate 63,182,533 downwards.
ACAACTTTTGTCCCTTTTCCCTGGGAAAGAAAACTCACAGGTCCAGGTTCCTGATGTCAGTTTTTAGGGCTCCCTTGGGTCTATCAGGGCAGCACAAGTTTGAGGTGGGGACAACTTTGGTCTGGGATCCATCCTTTGATATAAGGATTTTTCTCAGTCAGGGCCCAGCGCATGGCCTGGGGCCTTTGGGCACATCCTTTGGCCTTTTTCCCTGGGAAAGAAAACTCACCAGTCCAGGTTCCTGATGTCAGTTTGTAGGGCTCCCTTGGGTCTATCAGGGCAGCACAAGTTTGAGGTGGGGACAACTTTGGTCTGTGATCCATCCTTTGATATAAGGATTTTTTGCAGTCAGGGCCCAGCAAAGGGCCAGGGCCCCTGTGCCCATCCTTTGTCCCTTTTCCCTGGGAAAGAAAACTCACAGGTCCAGGTTCTTGATGTCAGTTTGTAGGGCTCCCTTGGGTCTATCAGGGCAGTACAAGATTGAGGTGGGGACAACTTTGGTCTAGGGTCCATCCTTCGATATAAGGATTTTTTGCATTCAGGCCCTGGGCCTGGGGCCCCTGGGCACATCCTTTGGCCATTTTCCCTGGGAAAGAAAATTCACAGGTCCAGGTTCCTGATGTCAGTTTGTAGGGCTCCCTTGGGTCTATCAGGGCAGCACAAGTTTGAGGTGGGGACAACTTCGGTCTGGGGTCCATCCTTCGATATAAGGATTTTTTGCTGTCAGGGCCCAGGAAAGGGCCAGGGCCCCTGTGCCTATCCTTTGTCCCTTTTCCCTGGGAAAGAAAACTCACAGGTCCAGGTTCCTGATGTCAGTTTGTAGGGCTCCCTTGGGTCTATCAGGGCAGCACAAGATTGAGGTGGGGACAACTTTGGTCTAGGGTCCATCCTTCGATATATAAGGATTTTTTCCAATCAGGTCCCAGCCCAGGGGTTCCTGGGCACATCCTTTGTCCCTTTTCCCTGGGAAAGAAAACTCACAGGTCCAGGTTCCTGATGTCAGTTTGTAGGGCTCCCTTGGGTCTATCAGGGCAGCACAAGTTTGAGGTGGGGACAACTTTGTTCTGTGGTCCATCCTTCGATATAAGGATTTTTTGAAGACAGGTCCTGGGCCAGGGGCCCTTGGGCACATCCTTTGTCCCTTTTCCCTGGGAAAGAAAACTCACAGGTCCAGGTTCCTGATGTCAGTTTGTAGGGCTCTCTTGGGTCTATCAGGGCAGCACAATTTTGAGGTGGGGACAACTTTGGTCTGGGATCCATCCTTCGATATAAGGACTTTTTGCAGTCAGGTCCAAGCCCAGGGGCCCCTGGGCACATCCTTTGTCCCTTTTCCCTGGGAAAGAAAGCTCACAGGTCCAGGTTCCTGATGTCAGTTTGTAGGGCTCCCTTGGGTCTATCAGGGCAGCACAAGATTGAGGTGGGGACAACTTCGGTCTGGGGTCCATCCTTCGATATATAAGGATTTTTTCCAGTCAGGTCCTAGCCCAGGGGTTCCTGGGCACATCCTTTGTCCCTTTTCCTTAGGAAAGAAAACTCACAGGTCCAGGTTCCTGATGTCAGTTTGTAGGGCTCCCTTGGGTCTATCATGGCAGCACAAGTTTGAGGTGGGGACAACTTTGGTCTGGGGTCCATCCTTCGATATAAGGATTTTTTGCAGTCAGGTCCAGGGCCAGGGGCCCCTAGGCACATGCTTTGTCCCTTTTCCCTGGGAAAGAAAACTCACCAGTCCAGGTTCCTGATGTCAGTTTGTAGGGCTCTCTTGGGTCTATCAGGGCAGCACAAGTTTGAGGTGGGGACAACTTTGGTCTAGGATCCATCCTTCGATATAAGGATTTTTCTCAGTCAGGCATTAGCGCATGGCCTGGGGCCCCTGGGCACATCCTTTGGCCATTTTCCCTGGGAAAGAAAACTCACAGGTCCAGGTTCCTGATGTCAGTTTGTAGGGCTCCCTTAAGTCTATCAGGGCAACACAAGTTTGAGTTGGGGACAACCTAAGTCTGTGATCCATCCTTCGATATAAGGATTTTTTGCAGTCAGGTCCTGGGCCAGGGGCCCCTGGGCACATGCTTTGTCCCTTTTCCCCGGGAAAGAAAACTCACAGGTCCAGGTTCCTGATGTCAGTTTGTAGGGCTCCCTTGGGTCTATCAGGGCAGCACAAGTTTGAGGTGGGGACAACTTTGGTCTGGGGTCCATCCTTCGATATAAGGATATTTGCAGTCAGGTCCCGGGCCAGGGTCCCCTGGGAACATCCTCTGTCCCTTTAACCTGGGGAAAAAAAATCACCAGTCCAGGTTCCTGATGTCAGTTTGTAGGGCTCCCTTGGATCTATCAGGGCAGCACAAGTTTGAGGTGGGGCCAACTTCGGTCTGGGGTCCATCCTTCGATATAAGGATTTTTTGCAGTCAGGGCCCAGCAAAGGGCCAGGGCCCCTGTGCCCATCCTTTGTCCCTTTTCCCTGGGAAAGAAAACTCACCAGTCCAGGTTCCGGATGTCAGTTTGTAGGGCTCTCTTGGGTCTATCAGGGCAGCACAAGTTTGAGGTGGGGACAACTTTGGTCTGGGATCCATCCTTCGATATAAGGATTTTTTGCAGTCAGGTCCTCGGCCAGGGGCCCCTGGGCACATACTTTGTCCCTTTTCCCTGGGAAAGAAAATCCACAGGTCCAGGTTCCTGATGTCAGTTTGTAGGGCTCCCTTGGGTCTATCAGGGCAGCACAAGATTGAGGTGGGGACAACTTTGGTCTAGGGTCCATCCTTCGATATAAGGATTTTTTGCATTCAGGCCCTGGGCCTGGGGCCCCTGGGCACATCCTTTGGCCATTTTCCCTGGGAAAGAAAATTCACAGGTCCAGGTTCCTGATGTCAGTTTGTAGGGCTCTCTTGGGTCTATCAGGGCAGCACAAGTTTGAGGTGGGGACATCTTCACTCTGTGATCCATCCTTCGATATAAGGATTTTTTGCAGTCAGGTCCCAGCCCAGGGGTTCCTGGGCACATCCTTTGTCCCTTTTCCCTGGGAAAGAAAACTCACAGGTCCAGGTTTCTGATGTCAGTTTGTAGGGCTCTCTTGGATCTATCAGGGCAGCACAAGTTGGAGGTGGGGACAACTTTGGTCTGGGGTCCATCCTTCGATATATGGATATTTGCAGTCAGGTCCTGGGCCAGGGGCCCCTGGGCACATCCTTTGTCCCTTTACCCTGGGGAAAAAAACTCACCAGTCCAGGTTCCTGATGTCAGTTTGTAGGGCTCCCTTGGATCTATCAGGGCAGCACAAGTTGGAGGTGGGGACAACTTTGGTCTGGGGTCCATCCTTCGATATAAGGATATTTGCAGTCAGGTCCTGGGCCAGGGGACCCTGGGCACATCCTTTTTCCCTTTACCCTGGGGAAAAAAACTCACCAGTCCAGGTTCCTGATGTCAGTTTGTAGGGCTCCCTTGGATCTATCAGGGCAGCACAAGTTTGAGGTGGGGACAACTTTGGTCAGGGGTCCATCCTTCGATATAAGGATTTTTTGCATTCAGGCCCTGGGCCAGGGGCCCCTGGGCACATCCTTTGTCCATTTTCCCTGGGAAAGAAAATTCACAGGTCCAGGTTCCTGATGTCAGTTTGTAGGGCTCCCTTGGGTCTATCAGGGCAGCACAAGTTTGAGTTGGGGAAAACTTCGGTCTGGGGTCCATCTCTCGATATAAGGATTTTTTGCAGTCAGGTCCTGGACCAGGGGCCCTTGGGCACATCTTTTGTCCCTTTTCCCTGGGAAAGAAAACTCACAGGTCCAGGTTCCTGATGTCAGTTTGTAGGGCTCCCTTGGATCTATCAGGGCAGCACAAGTTTGAGGTGGGGACAACTTCGGTATGGGGTCCATCCTTCGATATAAGGATTTTTTGCATTCAGGCCCTGGGCCAGGGGCCCCTGGGCACATCCTTTGGCCATTTTCCCTGGGAAAGAAAACTCACAGGTCCAGGTTCCTGATGTCAGTTTGTAGGGCTCCCTTGGGTCTATCATGGCAGCACAAGTTTGAGGTGGGGACAACTTTGGTCTGGGGTCCATCCTTCGATATAAGGATTTTTTGCAGTCAGGTCCAGGGCCAGGGGCCCCTGGGCATATGCTTTGTCCCTTTTCCCTGGGAAAGAAAACTCACAGGTCCAGGTTCCTGATGTCAGTTCGTAGGGCTCCCTTGGATCTATCAGGGCAGCACAAGTTTGAGGTGGGGACAACTTTGGTCTGGGATCCATCCTTTGATATAAGGATTTTTCTCAGTCAGGGCCCAGCGCATGGCCTGGGGCCTTTGGGCACATCCTTTGGCCTTTTTCCCTGGGAAAGAAAACTCACAGGTCCAGGTTCCTGATGTCAGTTTGTAGGGCTCCCTTGCGTCTATCAGGGCAGCACAATTTTGAGGTGGGGACAACTTTGGTCTGTGATCCATCCTTTGATATAAGGATTTTTTGCAGTCAGGCCCGAGCCCAGGGGCCCCTGGGCACATCCTTTGGCCATTTTCCCTGGGAAAGAAAACTCACCAGTCCAGATTCCTGATGTCAGTTTGTAGGGCTCCCTTGCGTCTATCAGGGCAGCACAAGTTTCAGGTGGGGACAACTTCGGTCTACGATCAATCCTTCGATATAAGGATTTTTTGCAGTCAGGTTCCAGCGCATGGCCAGGGGCCCCTGGCCACATCCTTTGGCCATTTTCCCTGGGAAAGAAAATTCACAGGTCCAGGTTCCTGATGTCAGTTTGTAGGGCTCTCTTGGGTCTATCAGGGCAGCACAAGTTTGAGGTGGGGAAAACTTCGGTCTGGGGTCCATCCTTCGATATAAGGATTTTTTGCAGTCAGGTCCTGGGCCAGGGGCCCTTGGGCACATCTTTTGTCCCTTTTCCCTGGGAAAGAAAACTCACAGGTCCAGGTTCCTGATGTCAGTTTGTAGGGCTCCCTTGGGTCTATCATGGCAGCACAAGTTTGAGGTGGGGACAACTTTGTTCTGGGGTCCATTCTTCGATATAAGGACTTTTTGCAGTCAGGTCCCAGCCCAGGGGCCCCTGGGCACATCCTTTGTCCCTTTTCCCTGGGAAAGAAAACTCACAGGTCCAGGTTCCTTATGTCAGTTTGTAGGGCTCCCTTGGGTCTATCAGGGCAGCACAAGTTTGAGGTGGGGACAACTTCGGTCTGGGGTCCATCCTTCTGTATATAAGGATTTTTTCCAATCAGGTCCCAGCCCAGAGGTTCCTGGGCACATCCTTTGTCCCTTTTCCCTGGGAAAGAAAACTCACAGGTCCAGGTTCCTGATGTCAGTTTGTAGGGCTCCCTTGGGTCTATCAGGGCAGCACAAGTTTGAGGTGGGGACAACTTTGGTCTGTGATCCATCCTTCGATATAAGGATTTTTTGCAGTCAGGTCCTGGGCCAGGGGCCCCTGGGCACATGCTTTGGCCATTTTCCCTGGGAAAGAAAACTCACCAGTCCAGGTTCCTGATGTCAGTTTGTAGGGCTCTCTTGGGTCTATCAGGGCAGCACAATTTTGAGGTGGGGACAACTTTGGTCTGGGATCCATCCTTCGATATAAGGATTTTTTGCAGTCAGATCCTGGGTCAGATTCACTTGGGCACATCCTTTGTCCCTTTTCCCTGGGAAAGAAAACTCACAGGTCCAGGTTCCTGATGTCAGTTTGTAGGGCTCCCTTGGGTCTATCAGGGCAGCACAAGTTTGAGGTGGGGACAACTTTGGTCTGGGGTCCATCCTTCGATATAAGGATTTTTTGCAGTCAGGTCCCGGGCCAGGGGCCCCTGGGGACATCCTTTGTCCCTTTTCCCTGGGAAAGAAAACTCACAGGTCCAGGTTCCTGATGTCAGTTTGTAGGGCTCCCTTGGGTCTATCATGGCAGCACAAGTTTGAGGTGGGGACAACTTTGGTCTGGGGTCCATCCTTCGATATAAGGATTTTTTGCAGTCAGGTCCAGGGCCAGGGGCCCCTGGGCATATGCTTTGTCCCTTTTCCCTGGGAAAGAAAACTCACAGGTCCAGGTTCCTGATGTCAGTTCGTAGGGCTCCCTTGGATCTATCAGGGCAGCACAAGTTTGAGGTGGGGACAATTTTGGTCTGGGATCCATCCTTTGATATAAGGATTTTTCTCAGTCAGGGCCCAGCGCATGGCCTGGGGCCTTTGGGCACATCCTTTGGCCTTTTTCCCTGGGAAAGAAAACTCACCAGTCCAGGTTCCTGATGTCAGTTTGTAGGGCTCCCTTGGGTCTATCAGGGCAGCACAATTTTGAGGTGGGGACAACTTTGGTCTGTGATCCATCCTTTGATATAAGGATTTTTTGCAGTCAGGCCCGAGCCCAGGGGCCCCTGGGCACATCCTTTGGCCATTTTCCCTGGGAAAGAAAACTCACCAGTCCAGATTCCTGATGTCAGTTTGTAGGGCTCCCTTGCGTCTATCAGGGCAGCACAAGTTTCAGGTGGGGACAACTTCGGTCTACGATCAATCCTTCGATATAAGGATTTTTTGCAGTCAGGTTCCAGCACATGGCCAGGGGCCCCTGGCCACATCCTTTGGCCATTTTCCCTGGGAAAGAAAATTCACAGGTCCAGGTTCCTGATGTCAGTTTGTAGGGCTCTCTTGGGTCTATCAGGGCAGCACAAGTTTGAGGTGGGGACAACTTCGGTCTGGGGTCCATCCTTCGATATATAAGGATTTTTTCCAATCAGGTCCCAGCCCAGAGGTTCCTGGGCACATCCTTTGTCCCTTTTCCCTGGGAAAGAAAACTCACAGGTCCAGGTTCCTGATGTCAGTTTGTAGGGCTCCCTTGGGTCTATCAGGGCAGCACAAGTTTGAGGTGGGGACAACTTTGGTCTGGGGTCCATCCTTCGATATAAGGATTTTTTGCAGTCAGGTCCCGGGCCAGGGGCCCCTGGGGACATCCTTTGTCCCTTTTCCCTGGGAAAGAAAACTCACCAGTCCAGGTTCCTTATGTCAGTTTGTAGGGCTCCCTTGGGTCTATCAGGGCAGCACAAGTTTGAGGTGGGGACAACTTCGGTCTGGGGTCCATCCTTCGATATATAAGGATTTTTTGCAGTCAGGTCCCAGCCCAGGGGCCCCTGGGCACTTCCTTTGTCCATTTTCCCTGGGAAAGAAAACACACAGGTCCAGGTTCCTGATGTCAGTTTGTAGGGCTCCCTTGGGTCTATCAGGGTAGCACAAGTTTGAGGTGGGGACAACTTTGGTCTGGGGTCCATCCTTCGATATAAGGATTTTTTGCAGTCAGGTCACGGGCCAGGGGCCCCTGGGCACATGCTTTGTCCCTTTTCCCTGGGAAAGAAAACTCACAGGTCCAGGTTCCTGATGTCAGTTTGTAGGGCTCCCTTGGGTCTATCAGGGCAGCACAAGTTTGAGGTGGGGACAACTTTGGTCTGTGATCCATCCTTCGATATAAGGATTTTTTGCAGTCAGGTCCTGGGCCAGGGGCCCCTGGGCACATCCTTTGTCCCTTTTCCCTGGGAAAGAAAACTCACCAGTCCAGGTTCCTGATGTCAGTTTGTAGGGCTCCCTTGGGTCTATCAGGGCAGCACAAGTTTGAGGTGGGGACAACTTTGGTCTGGGGTCCATCCTTCGATATAAGGATTTTTTGCAGTCAGGTCCCAGCCCAGGGGCCCCTGGGCACATCCTTTGTCCATTTTCCCTGGGAAAGAAAATTCACAGGTCCAGGTTCCTGATGTCAGTTTGTAGGGCTCTCTTGGATCTATCAGGGCAGCACAAGTTTGAGGTGGGGACAACTTTGTTCTGGGGTCCATCCTTCGATATAAGGATATTTGCAGTCAGGTCCCGGGCCAGGGGCCCCTGGGCACATCCTTTGTCCCTTTTCCCTGGGAAAGAAAACTCACAGGTCCAGGTTCCTGATGTCAGTTTGTAGGGCTCCCTTGGGTCTATCAGGGCAGCACAAGTTTGAGGTGGGGACAACTTTGGTCTGGGGTCCATCCTTCGATAACAGAATTTTTTGCAGTCAGGTCCCGGGCCAGGGGCCCCTGGGCACATGCTTTGTCCCTTTTCCCTGGGAAAGAAAACTCACCAGTCCAGGTTCCGGATGTCAGTTTGTAGGGTTTTCTTGGGTGTATCAGGGCTGCACAATTTTGAGGTGGGGACAACTTTGGTCTGGGGACCATCCTTCGATATAAGGATTTTTTGCAGTAAGGGACCAGCCCAGGGCCAGGGACCCCTGGGCACATCCTTTGTCCCTTTTCCCTGGGAAAGAAAACTCACCAGTCCAGGTTCCTGATGTCAGTTTGTAGGGCTCCCTTGGGTCTATCAGGGCAGCACAAGTTTGAGGTGGGGACAACTTCGGTCTGGGGTCCATCCTTCGATATATAAGGATTTTTTCCAATCAGGTCCCAGCCCAGGGGTTCCTGGGCACATCCTTTGTCCCTTTTCCCTGGGAAAGAAAACTCACAGGTCCAGGTTCCTGATGTCAGTTTGTAGGGCTCCCTTGGGTCTATCAGGGCAGCACAAGTTTGAGGTGGGGAAAACTTTGTTCTGGGGTCCATCCTTCGATATAAGGATTTTTTGAAGACAGGTCCTGGGCCAGGGGCCCTTGGGCACATCCTTTGTCCCTTTTCCCTGGGAAAGAAAACTCACAGGTCCAGGTTCCTGATGTCAGTTTGTAGGGCTCTCTTGGGTCTATCAGGGCAGCACAATTTTGAGGTGGGGACAACTTTGGTCTGGGATCCATCCTTCGATATAAGGACTTTTTGCAGTCAGGTCCAAGCCCAGGGGCCCCTGGGCACATCCTTTGTCCCTTTTCCCTGGGAAAGAAAGCTCACAGGTCCAGGTTCCTGATGTCAGTTTGTAGGGCTCCCTTGGGTCTATCAGGGCAGCACAAGATTGAGGTGGGGACAACTTCGGTCTGGGGTCCATCCTTCGATATATAAGGATTTTTTCCAGTCAGGTCCTAGCCCAGGGGTTCCTGGGCACATCCTTTGTCCCTTTTCCTTAGGAAAGAAAACTCACAGGTCCAGGTTCCTGATGTCAGTTTGTAGGGCTCCCTTGGGTCTATCATGGCAGCACAAGTTTGAGGTGGGGACAACTTTGGTCTGGGGTCCATCCTTCGATATAAGGATTTTTTGCAGTCAGGTCCAGGGCCAGGGGCCCCTAGGCACATGCTTTGTCCCTTTTCCCTGGGAAAGAAAACTCACCAGTCCAGGTTCCTGATGTCAGTTTGTAGGGCTCCCTTGGGTCTATCAGGGCAGCACAAGTTTGAGTTGGGGAAAACTTCGGTCTGGGGTCCATCTCTCGATATAAGGATTTTTTGCAGTCAGGTCCTGGACCAGGGGCCCCTGGGCACATCTTTTGTCCCTTTTCCCTGGGAAAGAAAACTCACAGGTCCAGGTTCCTGATGTCAGTTTGTAGGGCTCCCTTGGGTCTATCAGGGCAGCACAAGTTTGAGGTGGGGACAACTTTGGTCTGGGGTCCATCCTTCGATATAAAGGATTTTTTGCAGTCAGGTCCAGGGCCAGGGGCCCCTGGGCACATGCTTTGTCCCTTTTCCCTGGGAAAGAAAACTCACAGGTCCAGGTTCCTGATGTCAGTTTGTAGGGCTCCCTTGGGTCTATCAGGGCTGCACAAGTTTGAGGTGGGGACAACTTTGGTCTGGGGACCATCCTTCGATATAAGGATTTTTTGCAGTAAGGGTCCAGCCCAGGGCCAGGGACCCCTGGGCACATCCTTTGTCCCTTTTCCCTGGGAAAGAAAACTCACAGGTCCAGGTTCCTGATGTCAGTTTGTAGGGCTCTTTTGGGTCTATCATGGCAGCACAAGTTTGAGGTGGGGACAACTTTGGTCTGGGGTCCATCCTTCGATATAAGGATTTTTTGCAGTCAGGTCCAGGGCCAGGGGCCCCTGGGCATATGCTTTGTCCCTTTTCCCTGGGAAAGAAAACTCACAGGTCCAGGTTCCTGATGTCAGTTCGCAGGGCTCCCTTGGATCTATCAGGGCAGCACAAGTTTGAGGTGGGGACAACTTTGGTCTGGGATCCATCCTTTGATATAAGGATTTTTCTCAGTCAGGGCCCAGCGCATGGCCTGGGGCCTTTGGGCACATCCTTTGGCCTTTTTCCCTGGGAAAGAAAACTCACCAGTCCAGGTTCCTGATGTCAGTTTGTAGGGCTCCCTTGGGTCTATCAGGGCAGCACAATTTTGAGGTGGGGACAACTTTGGTCTGTGATCCATCCTTTGATATAAGGATTTTTTGCAGTCAGGCCCGAGCCCAGGGGCCCCTGGGCACATCCTTTGGCCATTTTCCCTGGGAAAGAAAACTCACCAGTCCAGATTCCTGATGTCAGTTTGTAGGGCTCCCTTGCGTCTATCAGGGCAGCACAAGTTTCAGGTGGGGACAACTTCGGTCTACGATCAATCCTTCGATATAAGGATTTTTTGCAGTCAGGATCCAGCGCATGGCCAGGGGCCCCTGGCCACATCCTTTGGCCATTTTCCCTGGGAAAGAAAATTCACAGGTCCAGGTTCCTGATGTCAGTTTGTAGGGCTCTCTTGGGTCTATCAGGGCAGCACAAGTTTGAGGTGGGGAAAACTTCGGTCTGGGGTCCATCCTTCGATATAAGGATTTTTTGCAGTCAGGTCCTGGGCCAGGGGCCCTTGGGCACATCTTTTGTCCCTTTTCCCTGGGAAAGAAAACTCACAGGTCCAGGTTCCTGATGTCAGTTTGTAGGGCTCCCTTGGGTCTATCATGGCAGCACAAGTTTGAGGTGGGGACAACTTTGTTCTGGGGTCCATTCTTCGATATAAGGACTTTTTGCAGTCAGGTCCCAGCCCAGGGGCCCCTGGGCACATCCTTTGTCCCTTTTCCCTGGGAAAGAAAACTCACAGGTCCAGGTTCCTTATGTCAGTTTGTAGGGCTCCCTTGGGTCTATCAGGGCAGCACAAGTTTGAGGTGGGGACAACTTCGGTCTGGGGTCCATCCTTCGATATATAAGGATTTTTTCCAATCAGGTCCCAGCCCAGAGGTTCCTGGGCACATCCTTTGTCCCTTTTCCCTGGGAAAGAAAACTCACAGGTCCAGGTTCCTGATGTCAGTTTGTAGGGCTCCCTTGGGTCTATCAGGGCAGCACAATTTTGAGGTGGGGACAATTTTGGTCTGTGATCCATCCTTCGATATAAGGATTTTTTGCACTCAGGTCCTGGGCCAGGGGCCCCTGGGCACATGCTTTAGCCATTTTCCCTGGGAAAGAAAACTCACCAGTCCAGGTTCCTGATGTCAGTTTGTAGGGCTCTCTTGGGTCTATCAGGGCAGCACAATTTTGAGGTGGGGACAACTTTGGTCTGGGATCCATCCTTCGATATAAGGATTTTTGCAGTCAGATCCTGGGTCAGATTCACTTGGGCACATCCTTTGTCCCTTTTCCCTGGGAAAGAAAACTCACAGGTCCAGGTTCCTGATGTCAGTTTGTAGGGCTCCCTTGGGTCTATCAGGGCAGCACAAGTTTGAGGTGGGGACAACTTTGGTCTGGGGTCCATCCTTCGATATAAGGATTTTTTGCAGTCAGGTCCCGGGCCAGGGGCCCCTGGGGACATCCTTTGTCCCTTTTCCCTGGGAAAGAAAACTCACAGGTCCAGGTTCCTGATGTCAGTTTGTAGGGCTCCCTTGGGTCTATCAGGGCAGCACAAGTTTGAGGTGGGGACAACTTCGGTCTGGGGTCCATCCTTCGATATATAAGGATTTTTTGCAGTCAGGTCCCAGACCAGGGGCCCCTGGGCACTTCCTTTGTCCATTTTCCCTGGGAAAGAAAACTCACAGGTCCAGGTTCCTGATGTCAGTTTGTAGGGCTCCCTTGGGTCTATCAGGGTAGCACAAGTTTGAGGTGGGGACAACTTTGGTCTGGGGTCCATCCTTCGATATAAGGATTTTTTGCAGTCAGGTCACGGGCCAGGGGCCCCTGGGCACATGCTTTGTCCCTTTTCCCTGAGAAAGAAAACTCACAGGTCCAGGTTCCTGATGTCAGTTTGTAGGGCTCCCTTGGGTCTATCAGGGCAGCACAAGTTTGAGGTGGGGACAACTTTGGTCTGTGATCCATCCTTCGATATAAGGATTTTTTGCAGTCAGGTCCTGGGCCAGGGGCCCCTGGGCACATCCTTTGTCCCTTTTCCCTGGGAAAGAAAACTCACCAGTCCAGGTTCCTGATGTCAGTTTGTAGGGCTCCCTTGGGTCTATCAGGGCAGCACAAGTTTGAGGTGGGGACAACTTCGGTCTGGGGTCCATCCTTCGATATAAGGATTTTTTGCAGTCAGGTCCAGGGCCAGGGCCAGGGACCCCTGGGCACATCCTTTGTCCCTTTTCCCTGGGAAAGAAAACTCACCAGTCCAGGTTCCTGATGTCAGTTTGTAGGGCTCCCTTGGGTCTATCAGGGCTGCACAAGTTTCAGGTGGGGACAACTTCGGTCTGGGGTCCATCCTTCGATATATAAGGATTTTTTCCAATCAGGTCCCAGCCCAGGGGTTCCTGGGCACATCCTTTGTCCCTTTTCCCTGGGAAAGAAAACTCACAGGTCCAGGTTCCTGATGTCAGTTTGTAGGGCTCCCTTGGGTCTATCAGGGCAGCACAAGTTTGAGGTGGGGACAACTTTGTTCTGGGGTCCATCCTTCGATATAAGGATTTTTTGAAGACAGGTCCTGGGCCAGGGGCCCTTGGGCACATCCTTTGTCCCTTTTCCCTGGGAAAGAAAACTCACAGGTCCAGGTTCCTGATGTCAGTTTGTAGGGCTCTCTTGGGTCTATCAGGGCAGCACAATTTTGAGGTGGGGACAACTTTGGTCTGGGATCCATCCTTCGATATAAGGACTTTTTGCAGTCAGGTCCAAGCCCAGGGGCCCCTGGGCACATCCTTTGTCCCTTTTCCCTGGGAAAGAAAGCTCACAGGTCCAGGTTCCTGATGTCAGTTTGTAGGGCTCCCTTGGGTCTATCAGGGCAGCACAAGATTGAGGTGGGGACAACTTCGGTCTGGGGTCCATCCTTCGATATATAAGGATTTTTTCCAGTCAGGTCCTAGCCCAGGGGTTCCTGGGCACATCCTTTGTCCCTTTTCCTTAGGAAAGAAAACTCACAGGTCCAGGTTCCTGATGTCAGTTTGTAGGGCTCCCTTGGGTCTATCATGGCAGCACAAGTTTGAGGTGGGGACAACTTCGGTCTGGGGTCCATCCTTCGATATAAGGATTTTTTGCAGTCAGGTCCAGGGCCAGGGGCCCCTAGGCACATGCTTTGTCCCTTTTCCCTGGGAAAGAAAACTCACCAGTCCAGGTTCCTGATGTCAGTTTGTAGGGCTCTCTTGGGTCTATCAGGGCAGCACAAGTTTGAGGTGGGGACAACTTTGGTCTAGGATCCATCCTTCGATATAAGGATTTTTCTCAGTCAGGCATTAGCGCATGGCCTGGGGCCCCTGGGCACATCCTTTGGCCATTTTCCCTGGGAAAGAAAACTCACAGGTCCAGGTTCCTGATGTCAGTTTGTAGGGCTCCCTTAAGTCTATCAGGGCAACACAAGTTTGAGTTGGGGACAACCTAAGTCTGTGATCCATCCTTCGATATAAGGATTTTTCGCAGTCAGGTCCTGGGCCAGGGGCCCCTGGGCACATGCTTTGTCCCTTTTCCCCGGGAAAGAAAACTCACAGGTCCAGGTTCCTGATGTCAGTTTGTAGGGCTCCCTTGGGTCTATCAGGGCAGCACAAGTTTGAGGTGGGGACAACTTTGGTCTGGGGTCCATCCTTCGATATAAGGATATTTGCAGTCAGGTCCCGGGCCAGGGTCCCCTGGGAACATCCTCTGTCCCTTTAACCTGGGGAAAAAAAATCACCAGTCCAGGTTCCTGATGTCAGTTTGTAGGGCTCCCTTGGGTCTATCAGGGCAGCACAAGTTTGAGGTGGGGACAACTTTGGTCTGGGGTCCATCCTTCGATATAAGGATTTTTTGCAGTCAGGTCCCGGGCCAGGGGCCCCTGAGGACATCCTTTGTCCCTTTTCCCTGGGAAAGAAAACTCACCAGTCCAGGTTCCTGATGTCAGTTTGTAGGGCTCTCTTGGGTCTATCAGGGCAGCACAAGTTTGAGGTGGGGACAACTTTGGTCTGGGATCCATCCTTCGATATAAGGATTTTTTGCAGTCAGGTCCTCGGCCAGGGGCCCCTCAGCACATACTTTGTCCCTTTTCCCTGGGAAAGAAAATCCACAGGTCCAGGTTCCTGATGTCAGTTTGTAGGGCTCCCTTGGGTCTATCAGGGCAGCACAAGATTGAGGTGGGGACAACTTTGGTCTAGGGTCCATCCTTCGATATAAGGATTTTTTGCATTCAGGCCCTGGGCCTGGGGCCCCTGGGCACATCCTTTGGCCATTTTCCCTGGGAAAGAAAATTCACAGGTCCAGGTTCCTGATGTCAGTTTGTAGGGCTCTCTTGGGTCTATCATGGCAGCACAAGTTTGAGGTGGGGACAACTTTGTTCTGGGGTCCATTCTTCGATATAAGGACTTTTTGCAGTCAGGTCCCAGCCCAGGGGCCCCTGGGCACATCCTTTGTCCCTTTTCCCTGGGAAAGAAAACTCACCAGTCCAGGTTCCTTATGTCAGTTTGTAGGGCTCCCTTGGGTCTATCAGGGCAGCACAAGTTTGAGGTGGGGACAACTTCGGTCTGGGGTCCATCCTTCGATATATAAGGATTTTTTCCAATCAGGTCCCAGCCCAGAGGTTCCTGGGCACATCCTTTGTCCCTTATCCCTGGGAAAGAAAACTCACAGGTCCAGGTTCCTGATGTCAGTTTGTAGGGCTCCCTTGGGTCTATCAGGGCAGCACAAGTTTGAGGTGGGGACAACTTTGGTCTGGGGTCCATCCTTCGATATAAGGATTTTTTGAAGACAGGTCCTGGGCCAGGGGCCCTTGGGCACATCCTTTGTCCCTTTTCCCTGGGAAAGAAAACTCACAGGTCCAGGTTCCTGATGTCAGTTTGTAGGGCTCCCTTGGGTCTATCAGGGCAGCACAAGTTTGAGATGGGGACAACTTTGGTCTGTGATCCATCCTTCGGTATAAGGATTTTTTGCAGTCAGGTCCTGGGCCAGGGGCCCCTGGGCACATGCTTTGGCCATTTTCCCTGGGAAAGAAAACTCACCAGTCCAGGTTCCTGATGTCAGTTTGTAGGGCTCTCTTGGATCTATCATGGCAGCACAAGTTTGAGGTGGGGACAACTTTGGTCTGGGGTCCATCCTTCGATAACAGAATTTTTTGCAGTCAGGTCCCGGGCCAGGGGCCCCTGGGCACATCCTTTGTCCATTTTCCCTGGGAAAGAAAACTCACAGGTCCAGGTTCCTGATGTCAGTTTGTAGGGCTCCCTTGGGTCTATCAGGGCAGCACAAGTTTGAGGTGGGGACAACTTTGGTCTGGGGTCCATCCTTCGATATAAGGATTTTTTGCAGTCAGGTCCCGGGCCAGTGGCCCCTGGGCACATCCTTTGTCCATTTTCCCTGGGAAAGAAAACTCACAGGTCCAGGTTCCTGATGTCAGTTTGTAGGGCTCCCTTGGGTCTATCAGGGCAGCACAAGTTTGAGGTGGGGACAACTTTGGTCTGGGGTCCATCCTTCGATATAAGGATATTTGCAGTCAGGTCCTCGGCCAGGGGCCCCTGGGCACATGCTTTTTCCCTTTTCCCTGGGAAAGAAAACTCACCAGTCCAGATTCCTGATGTCAGTTTGTAGGGCTCCCTTGGGTCTATCAGGGCAGCACAAGTTTGAGGTGGGGACAACTTTGGTCTGGGGTCCATCCTTCGATATATAAGGATTTTTTCCAGTCAGGTCCCAGCCCAGGGGTTCCTGGGCACAACCTTTGTCCCTTTTCCCTGGGAAAGAAAACTCACAGGTCCAGGTTCCTGATGTCAGTTTGTAGGGCTCCCTTGGGTCTATCAGGGCAGCACAAGTTTGAGGTGGGGACAACTTTGGTCTGGGGTCCATCCTTCGATATAAGGATTTTTTGCAGTCAGGTCCCGGGCCAGTGGCCCCTGGGCACATCCTTTGTCCCTTTTCCCTGGGAAAGAAAACTCACAGGTCCAGGTTCCTGATGTCAGTTTGTAGGGCTCCCTTGGGTCTATCAGGGCAGCACAAGTTTGAGGTGGGGACAACTTTGGTCTGGGGTCCATCCTTCGATATAAGGACATTTGCAGTCAGGTCCTCGGCCAGGGGCCCCTGGGCACATGCTTTTTCCCTTTTCCCTGGGAAAGAAAACTCACCAGTCCAGGTTCCTGATGTCAGTTTGTAGGGCTCCCTTGGGTCTATCAGGGCAGCACAAGTTTGAGGTGGGGACAACTTTGGTGTGTGATCCATCCATCGATATAAGGATTTTTTGCAGTCAGGTCCTGGGCCAGGGGCCCCTGGGCACATCCTTTGTCCCTTTTCCCTGGGAAAGAAAACTCACAGGTCCAGGTTCCTGATGTCAGTTTGTAGGGCTCCCTTGGGTCTATCAGGGCAGCACAAGTTTGAGGTGGGGACAACTTTGGTCTGGGGTCCATCCTTCGATATAAGGATTTTTTGCATTCAGGTCCCGGGCCAGTGGCCCCTGGGCACATCCTTTGTCCATTTTCCCTGGGAAAGAAAACTCACAGCTCCAGGTTCCTGATGTCAGTTCGTAGGGCTCCCTTGGGTCTATCAGGGCAGCACAAGTTTGAGGTGGGGACAACTTTGGTCTGGGGTCCATCCTTCGATATAAGGATTTTTTGCAGTCAGGTCCCGGGCCAGGGGCCCCTGGGCACATGCTTTGTCCCTTTTCCCTCCGAAAGAAAACTCACCAGTCCAGGTTCCTGATGTCAGTTTGTAGGGCTCCCTTGGGTCTATCAGGGCAGCACAAGTTTGAGGTGGGGACAACTTCGGTCTGGGGTCCATCCTTCGATATATAAGGATTTTTTCCAGTCAGGTCCCAGCCCAGGGGTTCCTGGGCACAACCTTTGTCCCTTTTCCCTGGGAAAGAAAACTCACAGGTCCAGGTTCCTGATGTCAGTTTGTAGGGCTCCCTTGGGTCTATCAGAGCAGCACAAGTTTGAGGTGGGTACATCTTCAGTCTGTGATCCATCCTTCGATATAAGGATTTTTTGCAGTCAGGTCCTGGGCCAGGGGCCCCTGGGGACATCCTTTGTCCCTTTTCCCTGGGAAAGAAAACTCACAGGTCCAGGTTCCTGATGTCAGTTTGTAGGGCTCCCTTGGGTCTATCAGGGCAGCACAAGTTTGAGGTGGGGACAACTTTGGTCTGGGGTCCATCCTTCGATATAAGGATTTTTTGCATTCAGGTCCCGGGCCAGTGGCCCCTGAGCACATCCTTTGTCCATTTTCCCTGGGAAAGAAAACTCACAGGTCCAGGTTCCTGATGTCAGTTTGTAGGGCTCCCTTGGGTCTATCAGGGCAGCACAAGTTTGAGGTGGGGACAACTTTGGTCTGGGGTCCATCCTTCGATATAAGGATATTTGCAGTCAGGTCCTCGGCCAGGGGCCCCTGGGCACATGCTTTTTCCCTTTTCCTGGGAAAGAAAACTCACCAGTCCAGGTTCCTGATGTCAGTTTGTAGGGCTCCCTTGGGTCTATCAGGGCAGCACAAGTTTGAGGTGGGGACAACTTTGGTCTGGGGTCCATCCTTCGATGTATAAGGATTTTTTCCAGTCAGGTCCCAGCCCAGGGGTTCCTGGGCACAACCTTTGTCCCTTTTCCCTGGGAAAGAAAACTCACAGGTCCAGGTTCCTGATGTCAGTTTGTAGCGCTCCCTTGGGTCTATCAGAGCAGCACAAGTTTGAGGTGGGTACATCTTCAGTCTGTGATCCATCCTTCGATATAAGGATTTTTTGCAGTCAGGTCCTGGGCCAGGGGCCCCTGGGCACATCCTTTGTCCCTTTTCCCTGAGAAAGAAAACTCACAGGTCCAGGTTCCTGATGTCAGTTTGTAGGGCTCCCTTGGGTCTATCAGGGCAGCACAAGTTTGAGGTGGGGACAACTTTGGTGTGTGATCCATCCTTCGATATAAGGATTTTTTGCAGTCAGGTCCCAGACCAGGGGCCCCTGGGCACATCCTTTGTCCCTTTTCCCTGGGAAAGAAAACTCACAGGTCCAGGTTCCTGATGTCAGTTTGTAGGGCTCCCTTAAGTCTATCAGGGCAGCACAAGTTTGAGGTGGGGACAACTTTGGTCTGGGGTCCATCCTTCGATATAAGGATTTTTTGCATTCAGGTCCCGGGCCAGGGGCCCCTGGGCACATGCTTTGTCCCTTTTCCCTCCGAAAGAAAACTCACCAGTCCAGGTTCCTGATGTCAGTTTGTAGGGCTCCCTTAAGTCTATCAGGGCAACACAAGTTTGAGGTGGGGACAACTTTGGTCTGGGGTCCATCCTTCGATATAAGGATTTTTTGCAGTCAGGTCCTGGGCCATGGGCCCCTGGGAACATGCTTTGTCCCTTTTCCCTGGGAAAGAAAACTCACAGGTCCAGGTTCCTGATGTCAGTTTGTAGGGCTCCCTTGGGTCTATCAGGGCAGCACAAGTTTGAGGTGGGGACAACTTTGGTCTGGGGTCCATCCTTCGATATAAGGATTTTTTGCAGTCAGGTCCTGGGCCATGGGCCCCTGGGCACATGCTTTTCCCCTTTTCCCTGGGAAAGAAAACTCACCAGTCCAGGTTCCTGATGTCAGTTTGTAGGGCTCCCTTGGGTCTATCAGGGCAGCACAAGTTTGAGGTGGGGACAACTTTGGTCTGGGGTCCATCCTTCGATATATAAGGATTTTTTCCAGTCAGGTCCCAGCCCAGGGGTTCCTGGGCACAACCTTTGTCCTTTTTCCCTGGGAAAGAAAACTCACAGGTCCAGGTTCCTGATGTCAGTTTGTAGGGCTCCCTTGGGTCTATCAGAGCAGCACAAGTTTGAGGTGGGTACATCTTCAGTCTGTGATCCATCCTTCGATATAAGGATTTTTTGCAGTCAGGTCCTGGGCCATGGGCCCCTGGGCACATCCTTTGTCCCTTTTCCCTGGGAAAGAAAACTCACAGGTCCAGGTTCCTGATGTCAGTTTGTAGGGCTCCCTTGGGTCTATCAGGGCAGCACAAGTTTAAGGTGGGGACAAATTTGGTCTGTGATCCATCCTTCGATATAAGGATTTTTTGCAGTCAGGTCCTGGGTCAGGGGCCCCTGGGCACATGCTTTTTCTCTTTTCCCTGGGAAAGAAAACTCACCAGTCCAGGTTCCTGATGTCAGTTTGTAGGGCTCCCTTGGGTCTATCAGGGCAGCACAAGTTTGAGGTGGGGACAACTTTGGTCTGGGGTCCATCCTTCGATATAAGGATTTTTTGCAGTCAGGTCCCGGGCCAGGGGCCCCTGGGCACATGCTTTGTCCCTTTTCCCTGGGAAAGAAAACTCACCAGTCCAGGTTCCTGATGTCAGTTTGTAGGGCTCCCTTGGGTCTATCAGGGCAGCACAAGTTTGAGGTGGGGACAACTTTGGTCTGTGATCCATCCTTCGATATAAGGATTTTTTGCAGTCAGGTCCTGGGCCAGGGGCCCCTGGACACATCCTTTGTCCCTTTTCCCTGGGAAAGAAAACTCACAGGTCCAGGTTCCTGATGTCAGTTTGTAGGGCTCCCTTGGGTCTATCAGGGCAGCACAAGTTTGAGGTGGGGACAACTTTGGTCTGGGGTCCATCCTTCGATATAAGGATTTTTTGCAGTCAGGTCCCAGCCCAGGGGCCCCTGGGCACATCCTTTGTCCATTTTCCCTGGGAAAGAAAATACACAGGTCCAGGTTCCTGATGTCAGTTTGTAGGGCTCCCTTGGGTCTATCAGGGCAGCACAAGTTTGAGGTGGGGACAACTTTGGTCTGGGGTCCATCCTTCGATATATAAGGATTTTTTCCAGTCAGGTCCCAGCCCAGGGGTTCCTGGGCACAACCTTTGTCCCTTTTCCCTGGGAAAGAAAACTCACAGGTCCAGGTTCCTGATGTCAGTTTGTAGGGCTCCCTTGGGTCTATCAGAGCAGCACAAGTTTGAGGTGGGTACATCTTCAGTCTGTGATCCATCCTTCGATATAAGGATTTTTTGCAGTCAGGTCCTGGGCCAGGGGCCCCTGGGCACATCCTTTGTCCCTTTTCCCTGGGAAAGAAAACTCACAGGTCCAGGTTCCTGATGTCAGTTTGTAGGGCTCCCTTGGGTCTATCAGGGCAGCACAAGTTTGAGGTGGGGACAACTTTGGTCTGTGATCCATCCTTCGATATAAGGATTTTTTGCAGTCAGGTCCTGGGCCAGGGGCCCCTGGGCACATCCTTTGTCCATTTTCCCTGGGAAAGAAAACTCACAGGTCCAGGTTCCTGATGTCAGTTTGTAGGGCTCCCTTGGGTCTATCAGGGCAGCACAAGTTTGAGGTGGGGACAACTTTGGTCTGGGGTCCATCCTTCGATATAAGGATTTTTTGCAGTCAGGTCCCGGGCCAGGGGCCCCTGGGCACATGCTTTGTCCCTTTTCCCTGGGAAAGAAAACTCACCAGTCCAGGTTCCTGATGTCAGTTTGTAGGGCTCCCTTGGGTCTATCAGGGCAGCACAAGTTTGAGGTGGGGACAAC
Organism: Lonchura striata; assembly: GCF_046129695.1. Lineage (NCBI taxonomy): Eukaryota > Metazoa > Chordata > Aves > Passeriformes > Estrildidae > Lonchura > Lonchura striata. The sequence goes on along the minus strand of NC_134608.1, from coordinate 63,161,956 downwards.
TTTGGTCTGGGGTCCATCCTTCGATATAAGGATTTTTTGCAGTCAGGTCCCCGCCCAGGGGCCCCTGGGCACATCCTTTGTCCATTTTCCCTGGGAAAGAAAATTCACAGGTCCAGGTTCCTGATGTCAGTTTGTAGGGCTCCCTTGGGTCTATCAGGGCAGCACAAGTTGGAGGTGGGGACAACTTTGTTCTGGGGTCCATCCTTCGATATAAGGATATTTGCAGTCAGGTCCCGGGCCAGGGGCCCCTGGGAACATCCTTTGTCCCTTTACCCTGGAGAAAAAAACTCACCAGTCCAGGTTCCTGATGTCAGTTTGTAGGGCTCCCTTGGGTCTATCAGGGCAGCACAAGTTTGAGGTGGGGACAACTTCGGTCTGGGGTCCATCCTTCGATATAAGGATTTTTTGCAGTCAGGTCCCAGCCCTGGAGCCCCTGGACACAACCTTTGTCCCTTTTCCCTGGGAAAGAAAACTCACAGGTCCAGGTTCCTGATGTCAGTTTGTAGGGCTCCCTTGGGTCTATCAGGGCAGCACAAGTTTGAGGTGGGGACAACTTTGGTCTGGGGTCCATCCTTCGATATAAGGATTTTTTGCAGTCAGGTCCCAGCCCAGGGGCTCATGGGCACATCCTTTGTCCATTTTCCCTGGAAAAGAAAATTCACAGGTCCAGGTTCCTGATGTCAGTTTGTAGGGCTCCCTTGGGTCTATCAGGGCAGCACAAGTTTGAGGTGGGGACAACTTTGGTCTGGGGTCCATCCTTCGATATAAGGATTTTTTGCAGTCAGGTCCTGGGCCAGGGGCCCCTGGGCACATGCTTTGTCCCTTTTCCCTGGGAAAGAAAACTCACCAGTCCAGGTTCCTGATGTCAGTTTGTAGGGCTCCCTTGGGTCTATCAGAGCAGCACAAGTTTGAGGTGGGTACATCTTCAGTCTGTGATCCATCCTTCTATATATGGATTTTTTGCAGTCAGGTCCTGGGCCAGGGGCCCCTGGGCACATCCTTTGTCCCTTTTCCCTGAGAAAGAAAACTCACAGGTCCAGGTTCCTGATGTCAGTTTGTAGGGCTCCCTTGGGTCTATCAGGGCAGCACAAGTTTGAGGTGGGGACAACTTTGGTGTGTGATCCATCCTTCGATATAAGGATTTTTTGCAGTCAGGTCCTGGGCCAGGGGCCCCTGGGCACATCCTTTGTCCCTTTTCCCTGGGAAAGAAAACTCACCAGTCCAGGTTCCTGATGTCAGTTCGTAGGGCTCCCTTGGATCTATCAGGGCAGCACAAGTTTGAGGTGGGGACAACTTTGGTCTGGGATCCATCCTTTGATATAAGGATTTTTCTCAGTCAGGGCCCAGCGCATGGCCTGGGGCCTTTGGGAACATCCTTTGGCCTTTTTCCCTGGGAAAGAAAACTCACAGGTCCAGGTTCCTGATGTCAGTTTGTAGGGCTCACTTGGGTCTATCAGGGCAGCACAATTTTGAGGTGGGGACAACTTTGGTCTGTGATCCATCCTTTGATATAAGGATTTTTTGCAGTCAGGCCCGAGCCCAGGGGCCCCTGGGCACATCCTTTGGCCCTTTTCCCTGGGAAAGAAAACTCACAGGTCCAGGTTCCTGATGTCAGTTTGTAGGGCTCCCTTAAGTCTATCAGGGCAACACAAGTTTGAGTTGGGGACAACCTAAGTCTGTGATCCATCCTTCGATATAAGGATTTTTTGCAGTCAGGTCCTGGGCCAGGGGCCCCTGGGCACATGCTTTGTCCCTTTTCCCTGGGAAAGAAAACTCACAGGTCCAGGTTCCTGATGTCAGTTTGTAGGGCTCCCTTGGGTCTATCAGGGCAGCATAAGTTTGAGGTGGGGACAACTTTGGTCTGGGGTCCATCCTTCGATATAAGGATTTTTTGAAGACAGTTCCTGGGCCAGGGGCCCTTGGGCACATCCTTTGTCCCTTTTCCCTGGGAAAGAAAACTCACAGGTCCAGGTTCCTGATGTCAGTTTGTAGGGCGCCCTTGGGTCTATCAGGGCAGCACAAGTTTGAGGTGGGGACAACTTTGGTCTGTGATCCATCCTTCGATATAAGGATTTTTTGCAGTCAGGTCCTGGGCCAGGGGCCCCTGGGCACATGCTTTGGCCATTTTCCCTGGGAAAGAAAACTCACAGGTCCAGGTTCCTGATGTCAGTGTGTAGGGCTCTCTTGGATCTATCAGGGCAGCACAAATTTGAGGTGGGGACAACTTTGGTCTGGGGTCCATCCTTCGATAACAGAATTTTTTGCAGTCAGGTCCCGGGCCAGGGGCCCTTGTGCACATCCTTTGTCCCTTTTCCCTGGGAAAGAAAACTCACAGGTCCAGGTTCCTGATGTCAGTTTGTAGGGCTCTCTTGGGTCTATCAGGGCAGCACAATTTTGAGGTGGGGACAACTTTGGTCTGGGATCCATCCTTCGATATAAGGACTTTTTGCAGTCAGGTCCCAGCCCAGGGGCCCCTGGGCACATACTTTGTCCCTTTTCCCTGGGAAAGAAAACTCACAGGTCCAGGTTCCTGCTGTCAGTTTGTAGGGCTCCCTTGGGTCTATCAGGGCAGCACAAGATTGAGGTGGGGACAACTTCGGTCTGGGGTCCATCCTTCGATATATAAGGATTTTTTCCAGTCAGGTCCTAGCCCAGGGGCCCCTGGGCACATCCTTTGTCCCTTTTCCCTGGGAAAGAAAACTCACAGGTCCAGGTTCCTGATGTCAGTTTGTAGGGCTCCCTTGGGTCTATCATGGCAGCACAAGTTTGAGGTGGGGACAACTTCGGTCTGGGGTCCATCCTTCGATATAAGGATTTTTTGCAGTCAGGTCCAGGGCCGGGGGCCCCTAGGCACATGCTTTGTCCCTTTTCCCTGGGAAAGAAAACTCACCAGTCCAGGTTCCTGATGTCAGTTTGTAGGGCTCTCTTGGGTCTATCAGGGCTGCACAAGTTTGAGGTGGGGACAACTTTGGTCTGGGATCCATCCTTCGATATAAGGATTTTTCTCAGTCAGGCATTAGCGCATGGCCTGGGGCCCCTTGGCACATCCTTTGGCCATTTACCCTGAGAAAGAAAACTCACAGGTCCAGGTTCCTGATGTCAGTTTGTAGGGCTCCCTTAAGTCTATCAGGGCAGCACAAGTTTAAGTTGGGGACAACCTAAGTCTGTGATCCATCCTTCGATATAAGGATTTTTTGCAGTCAGGTCCTGGGCCAGGGGCCCCTGGGCACATCCTTTGTCCCTTTTCCCTGGGAAAGAAAACTCACAGGTCCAGGTTCCTGATGTCAGTTTGTAGGGCTCTCTTGGGTCTATCAGGACAACACAATTTTGAGGTGGGGACAACTTTGGTCTGGGATCCATCCTTCGATATAAGGACTTTTTGCAGTCAGGTCCTGGGCCAGGGGCCCCTGGGCACATCCTTTGTCCCTTTTCCCTGGGAAAGAAAACTCACAGGTCCAGGTTCCTGATGTCAGTTTGTAGGGCTCCCTTGGGTCTATCAGGGCAGCACAAGATTGAGGTGGGGACAACTTCGGTCTGGGGTCCATCCTTCGATATATAAGGATTTTTTCCATTCAGGTCCCAACCCAGGGGTTCCTGGGCACATCCTTTGTCCCTTTTCCTTGGGAAAGAAAACTCACAGGTCCAGGTTCCTGATGTCAGTTTGTAGGGCTCCCTTGGGTCTATCATGGCAGCACAAGTTTGAGGTGGGGACACCTTTGGTCTGGGGTCCATCCTTCGATATAAGGATTTTTTGCAGTCAGGTCCAGGGCCAGGGCCCCCTAGGCACATGCTTTGTCCCTTTTCCCTGGGAAAGAAAACTCACAGGTCCAGGTTCCTGATGTCAGTTTGTAGGGCTCCCTTGGGTCTATCAGGGCAGCACAAGTTTGAGGTGGGGACAACTTTGGTCTGTGATCCATCCTTCGATATATAAGGATTTTTTGCAGTCAGGTCCTGGGCCAGGGGCCCCTGGGCACATCCTTTGTCCCTTTTCCCTGGGAAAGAAAACTCACCAGTCCAGGTTCCTGATGTCAGTTTGTAGGGCTCCCTTGGGTCTATCAGGGCAGCACAAGTTTGAGGTGGGGACAACTTCGGTCTGGGGTCCATCCTTCGATATAAGGATTTTTTGCATTCAGGTCCCGGGACAGTGGCCCCTTGGCACATCCTTTGTCCATTTTCCCTGGGAAAGAAAACTCACAGGTCCAGGTTCCTGATGTCAGTTTGTAGGGCTCCCTTGGGTCTATCAGGGCAGCACAAGTTTGAGGTGGGGACAACTTTGGTCTGGGGTCCATCCTTCGATATAAGGATTTTTTGCAGTCAGGTCCCGGGCCAGGGGCCCCTGGGCACATGCTTTGTCCCTTTTCCCTGGGAAAGAAAACTCAACAGTCCAGGTTCCTGATGTCAGTTTGTAGGGCTCCCTTGGGTCTATCAGGGCAGCACAAGTTTGAGGTGGGGACAACTTTGGTCTGTGATCCATCCTTCGATATAAGGATTTTTTGCAGTCAGGTCCTGGGCCAGGGGCCCCTGGGCACATCCTTTGTCCCTTTTCCCTGGGAAAGAAAACTCACAGGTCCAGATTCCTGATGTCAGTTTGTAGGGCTCCCTTGGGTCTATCAGGGCAGCACAAGTTTGAGGTGGGGACAACTTCGGTCTGGGGTCCATCCTTCGATATAAGGATTTTTTCCAGTCAGGTCCCAGCCCAGGGGCCCCTGGGCACATCCTTTGTCCATTTTCCCTGGGAAAGATAACTCACCAGTCCAGGTTCCTGATGTCAGTTAGTAGGGCTCTCTTGGATCTATCAGGGCAGCACAAGTTGGAGGTGGGGACAACTTTGGTCTGGGGTCCATCCTTCGATATAAGGATTTTTTGCAGTCAGGTCCCGGGCCAGGGGCCCCTGGGCACATCCTTTGTCCCTTTTCCCTGGGAAAGAAAACTTACAGGTCCAGGTTCCTGATGTCAGTTTGTAGGGCTCCCTTGGGTCTATCAGGGCAGCACAACTTTGAGTTGGGGACAACTTCGGTCTGGGGTCCATCCTTCGATATATAAGGATTTTTTCCAATCAGGTCCCAGCCCAGGGGTTCCTGGGCACATCCTTTGTCCCTTTTCCCTGGGAAAGAAAACTCACAGGTCCAGGTTCCTGATGTCAGTTTGTAGGGCTCCCTTGGGTCTATCAGGGCAGCACAAGATTGAGGTGGGGACAACTTTGTTCTGGGGTCCATCCTTCGATATAAGGATTTTTTGAAGACAGGTCCTGGGCCAGGGGCCCCTGGGCACATCCTTTGTCCCTTTTCCCTGGGAAAGAAAACTCACAGGTCCAGGTTCCTGATGTCAGTTTGTAGGGCTCTCTTGGGTCTATCAGGGCAGCATAAGTTTGAGGTGGGGACAACTTTGTTCTGGGGTCCATCCTTCGATATAAGGATTTTTTGCAGTCAGGTCCTGGGCCAGGGGCCCCTGGGCACATGCTTTGGCCATTTTCCCTGGGAAAGAAAACTCACCAGTCCAGGTTCCTGATGTCAGTTTGTAGGGCTCTCTTGAATCTATCAGGGCAGCACAAATTTGAGGTGGGGACAACTTTGGTCTGGGGTCCATCCTTCGATAACAGAATTTTTTGCAGTCAGGTCCCGGGCCAGGGGCCCTTGTGCACATCCTTTGTCCCTTTTCCCTGGGAAAGAAAACTCACAGGTCCAGGTTCCTGATGTCAGTTTGTAGGCTCTCTTGGGTCTATCAGGGCAGCACAATTTTGAGGTGGGGACAACTTTGGTCTGGGATCCATCCTTCGATATAAGGACTTTTTGCAGTCAGGTCCCAGCCCAGGGGCCCCTGGGCACATCCTTTGTCCCTTTTCCCTGGGAAAGAAAACTCACAGGTCCAGGTTCCTGATGTCAGTTTGTAGGGCTCCCTTGGGTCTATCAGGGCAGCACAAGTTTGAGATGGGGAGAACTTTGGTCTGGGGTCCATCCTTCGATATAAGGATTTTTTGCAGTCAGGTCCTCGGCCAGGGGCCCCTGGGCACATGCTTTTTCCCTTTTCCCTGGGAAAGAAAACTCACCAGTCCAGGTTCCTGATGTCAGTTTGTAGGGCTCCCTTGGGTCTATCAGGGCAGCACAAGTTTGAGGTGGGGACAACTTTGTTCTGGGGTCCATCCTTCGATATATAAGGATTTTTTCCAGTCAGGTCCCAGCCCAGGGGTTCCTGGGCACAACCTTTGTCCCTTTTCCCTGGGAAAGAAAACTCACAGGTCCAGGTTCCTGATGTCAGTTTGTAGGGCTCCCTTGGGTCTATCAGAGCAGCACAAGTTTGAGGTGGGTACATCTTCAGTCTGTGATCCATCCTTCGATATAAGGATTTTTTGCAGTCAGGTCCTGGGCCAGGGGCCCCTGGGCACATCCTTTGTCCCTTTTCCCTGGGAAAGAAAACTCACAGGTCCAGGTTCCTGATGTCAGTTTGTAGGGCTCCCTTGGGTCTATCAGGGCAGCACAATTTTGAGGTGGGGACAACTTTGGTCTAGGGTCCATCCTTCGATATAATTATTTTTTGCATTCAGGTCCCGGGCCAGGGGCCCCTGGGCACATGCTTTGTCCCTTTTCCCTGGGAAAGAAAACTCACCAGTCCAGGTTCCTGATGTCAGTTTGTAGGGCTCCCTTGGGTCTATCAGGGCAGCACAAGTTTGAGGTGGGGACAACTTTGGTCTGTGATCCATCCTTCGATATAAGGATTTTTTGCAGTCAGGTCCTGGGCCAGGGGCCCCTGGGCACATCGTTTGTCCCTTTTCCCTGGGAAAGAAAACTCACAGGTCCAGGTTCCTGATGTCAGTTTGTAGGGCGCCCTTGGGTCTATCAGGGCAGCACAAATTTGAGGTGGGGACAACTTTGGTCTGGGGTCCATCCTTCGATAACAGAATTTTTTGCAGTCAGGTCCCGGGCCAGGGGCCCTTGTGCACATCCTTTGTCCCTTTTCCCTGGGAAAGAAAACTCACCAGTCCAGGTTCCTGATGTCAGTTTGTAGGGCTCTCTTGGGTCTATCACGGCAGCACAATTTTGAGGTGGGGACAACTTTGATCTGGGATCCATCCTTCGATATAAGGACTTTTTGCAGTCAGGTCCCAGCCCAGGGGCCCCTGGGCACATACTTTGTCCCTTTTCCCTGGGAAAGAAAACTCACAGGTCCAGGTTCCTGCTGTCAGTTTGTAGGGCTCCCTTGGGTCTATCAGGGCAGCACAAGATTGAGGTGGGGACAACTTCGGTCTGGGGTCCATCCTTCGATATATAAGGATTTTTTCCAGTCAGGTCCTAGCCCAGGGGCCCCTGGGCACATCCTTTGTCCCTTTTCCCTGGGAAAGAAAACTCACAGGTCCAGGTTCCTGATGTCAGTTTGTAGGGCTCCCTTGGTTCTATCATGGCAGCACAAGTTTGAGGTGGGGACAACTTTGGTCTGGGGTCCATCCTTCGATATAAGGATTTTTTGCAGTCAGGTCCAGGGCCAGGGGCCCCTAGGCACATGCTTTGTCCCTTTACCCTGGGAAAGAAAACTCACCAGTCCAGGTTCCTGATGTCAGTTTGTAGGGCTCTCTTGGGTCTATCAGGGCTGCACAAGTTTGAGGTGGGGACAACTTTGGTCTGGGATCCATCCTTCGATATAAGGATTTTTCTCAGTCAGGCATTAGCGCATGGCCTGGGGCCCCTGGGCACATCCTTTGGCCATTTACCCTGGGAAAGAAAACTCACAGGTCCAGGTTCCTGATGTCAGTTTGTAGGGCTCCCTTAAGTCTATCAGGGCAGCACAAGTTTGAGTTGGGGACAACCTAAGTCTGTGATCCATCCTTCGATATAAGGATTTTTTGCAGTCAGGTCCTGGGCCAGGGGCCCCTGGGCACAACCTTTGTCCCTTTTCCCTGGGAAAGAAAACTCACCAGTCCAGGTTCCTGATGTCAGTTCGTAGGGCTCCCTTGGGTCTATCAGGGCAGCACAAGTTGGAGGTGGGGACAACTTTGGTCTGGGGTCCATCCTTCGATATAAGGATTTTTTGCAGTCAGGTCCTGGGTCAGATTCACCTGGGCACATCCTTTGTCCCTTTTCCCTGGGAAAGAAAACTCACAGGTCCAGATTCCTGATGTCAGTTTGTAGGGCTCCCTTGGGTCTATCAGGGCAGCACAAGTTTGAGGTGGGGACAACTTCGGTCTGTGATCCATCCTTTGATATAAGGATTTTTTGCAGTCAGGCCCGAGCCCAGGGGCCCCTGGGCACATCCTTTGTCCCATTTCCCTGGGAAAGAAAACTCACCAGTCCAGATTCCTGATGTCAGTTTGTAGGGCTACCTTGCGTCTATCAGGGCAGCACAAGTTTGAGGTGGGGACAACTTCGGTCTACGATCAATCCTTCGATATAAGGATTTTTTGCAGTCAGGTTCCAGCGCATTGCCAGGGGCCCCTGGCCACATCCTTTGTCCATTTTCCCTGGGAAAGAAAATTCACAGGTCCAGGTTCCTGATGTCAGTTTGTAGGGCTCTCTTGGGTCTATCAGGGCAGCACAACTTTGAGTTGGGGAAAATTTTGGTCTGGGGTCCATCTCTCGATATAAGGATTTTTGCAGTCAGGTCCTGGGCCAGGGGCCCTTGGGCACATCCTTTGTCCATTTTCCCTGGGAAAGAAAACTCACAGGTCCAGGTTCCTGATGTCAGTTTGTAGGGCTCTCTTGGGTCAATCAGGGCAGCACAAGTTTGAGGTGGGGACAACTTTGTTCTGGGGTCCATCCTTCGATATAAGGATTTTTTGAAGATAGGTCCTGGGCCAGGGGACCTTGGGCAGATCCTTTGTCCCTTTTCCCTGGAAAAGAAAACTCACAGGTCCAGGTTCCTGATGTCAGTTTGTAGGGCTCCCTTGGGTCTATCAGGGCAGCACAAGTTTGAGGTGGGGACAACTTTGGTCTGGGATCCATCCTTCGATATAAGGATTTTTCTCAGTCAGGCATTAGCGCATGGCCTGGGGCCCCTGGGCACATGCTTTGGCCATTTTCCCTGGGAAAGAAAACTCACAGGTCCAGGTTCCTGATGTCAGTTTGTAGGGCTCCCTTGGGTCTATCAGGGCAGCACAAGTTTGAGGTGGGGACAACTTTGGTCTGGGGTCCATCCTTCGATATAAGGATTTTTTGCAGTCAGGTCCTGGGCCAGGGGCCCCAGGGCACATCCTTTGGCCATTTTCCCTGGGAAAGAAAACTCACAGGTCCAGGTTCCTGATGTCAATTTGTAGGGCTCCCTTAAGTCTATCAGGGCAACACAAGTTTGAGTTGGGGACAACCTAAGTCTGTGATCCATCCTTCGATATAAGGATTTTTTGCAGTCAGGTCCTGGGCCAGGGGCCCCTGGGCACATGCTTTGTCCCTTTTCCCTGGGAAAGAAAACTCACAGGTCCAGGTTCCTGATGTCAGTTTGTAGGGCTCCCTTGGGTCTATCAGGGCAGCACAAGTTTGAGGTGGGGACAACTTCGGTCTGGCGTCCATCCTTCGATATAAGGATTTTTTGCAGTCAGGTCCCAGCCCAGGGGTTTCTGGGCACATGTTTGTCCCTTTTCCCTGGGAAAGAAAACTCACAGGTCCAGGTTCCTGATGTCAGTTTGTAGGGCTCCCTTGGGTCTATCATGGCAGCAAAAATTTGAGGTGGGGACAACTTTGGTCTGGGGTCCATCCTTCGATATAAGGATTTTTTGCAGTCAGGTCCTGGGCCAGGGGCCCCTGGGCACATGCTTTGTCCCTTTTCCCTGGGAAAGAAAAGTCACCAGTCCAGGTTCCTGATGTCAGTTTGTAGGGCTCCCTTGGGTCTATCAGGGCAGCACAAGTTGGAGGTGGGGACAACTTTGGTCTGGGGTCCATCCTTCGATATAAGGATTTTTTGCAGTCAGGTCCTGGGTCAGATTCACCTGGGCACATCCTTTGTCCATTTTCCCTGGGAAAGAAAACTCACAGCTCCAGGTTCCTGATGTCAGTTTGTAGGGCTCCCTTGGGTCTATCAGGGCAGCACAAGTTTGAGGTGGGGACAACTTTGGTCTGGGATCCATCCTTTGATATAAGGATTTTTTGCAGTCAGGTCCCAGCCCAGGGGCCCCTGGGCACATCCTTTGTCCCATTTCCCTGGGAAAGAAAACTCACCAGTCCAGGTTCCTGATGTCAGTTTGTAGGGCTACCTTGCGTCTATCAGGGCAGCACAAGTTTGAGGTGGGGACAACTTCGGTCTACGATCAATCCTTCGATATAAGGATTTTTTGCAGTCAGGTTCCAGCGCATTGCCAGGGGCCCCTGGCCACATCCTTTGTCCATTTTCCCTGGGAAAGAAAATTCACAGGTCCAGGTTCCTGATGTCAGTTTGTAGGGCTCCCTTGGGTCTATCAGGGCAGCACAAGTTTGAGTTGGGGAAAATTTCGGTCTGGGGTCCATCTCTCGGTATAATGATTTTTTGCAGTCAGGTCCTGGGCCAGGGGCCCTTGGGCACATCCTTTGTCCATTTTCCCTGGAAAGAAAACTCACAGGTCCAGGTTCCTGATGTCAGTTTGTAGGGCTCTCTTGGGTCAATCAGGGCAGCACAAGTTTGAGGTGGGGACAACTTTGTTCTGGGGTCCATCCTTCGATATAAGGATTTTTTGAAGATAGGTCCTGGGCCAGGGGACCTTGGGCAGATCCTTTGTCCCTTTTCCCTGGAAAAGAAAACTCACAGGTCCAGGTTCCTGATGTCAGTTTGTAGGGCTCCCTTGGGTCTATCATGGCAGCACAAGTTTGAGGTGGGGACAACTTTGGTCTGGGGTCCATCCTTCGATATAAGGATTTTTTGCAGTCAGGTCCAGGGCCAGGGGCCCCTAGGCACATGCTTTGTCCCTTTTCCCTGGGAAAGAAAACTCACAGGTCCAGGTTCCTGATGTCAGTTTGTAGGGCTCTCCTGGGTCTATCAGGGCTGCACAAGTTTGACGTGGGGACAACTTTGGTCTGGGATCCATCCTTCGATATAAGGATTTTTCTCAGTCAGGCATTAGCGCATGGCCTGGGGCCCCTGGGCACATCCTTTGGCCATTTTCCCTGGGAAAGAAAACTCACAGGTCCAGGTTCCTGATGTCAGTTTGTAGGGCTCCCTTGGGTCTATCAGGGCAGCACAAGTTTGAGGTGGGGACAACTTTGGTCTGGGGTCCATCCTTCGATATAAGGATTTTTTGCAGTCAGGTCCTGGGCCAGGGGCCCCTGGGCACATGCTTTGTCCCTTTTCCCTGGGAAAGAAAACTCACAGGTCCAGGTTCCTGATGTCAGTTTGTAGGGCTCCCTTGCGTCTATCAGGGCAGCACAAGTTTGAGGTGGGGACAACTCTGGTCTGGGGTCCATCCTTCGATATATAAGGATTTTTTGCAGTCAGGTCCCGGGCCAGGGGCCCCTGTGCCCATCCTTTGTCCCTTTTCCCTGGGAAAGAAAACTCACCAGTCCAGGTTCCTGATGTCAGTTTGTAGGGCTCCCTTGGGTCTATCAGGGCAGCACAAGTTTGAGGTGGGGACAACTTTGGTCTGTGATCCATCCTTCGATATAAGGATTTTTTGCAGTCAGGTCCTGGGCCAGGGGCCCCTGGGCACATCCTTTGTCCCTTTTCCCTGGGAAAGAAAACTCACCAGTCCAGGTTCCTGATGTCAGTTTGTAGGGCTCCCTTGGGTCTATCAGGGCAGCACAATTTTGAGGTGGGGACAACTTTGGTCTGGGGTCCATCCTTCGATATAAGGATTTTTTACATTCAGGTCCCGGGCCAGTGGCCCCTGGGCACATCCTTTGTCCATTTTCCCTGGGAAAGAAAACTCACAGGTCCAGGTTCCTGATGTCAGTTTGTAGGGCTCTCTTGGGTCTATCAGGGCAGCACAAGTTTGAGGTGGGGACAACTTTGGTCTGGGGTCCATCCTTCGATATAAGGATTTTTTGCAGTCAGGTCCCGGGCCAGGGGCCCCTGGGCACATGCTTTGTCCATTTTCCCTGGGAAAGAAAATTCACAGGTCCAGGTTCCTGATGTCAGTTTGTAGGGCTCCCTTGCGTCTATCAGGGCAGCACAAGTTTGAGGTGGGGACAACTCTGGTCTGGGGTCCATCCTTCGATATAAGGATTTTTTGCAGTCAGGTCCTGGGCCAGGGGCCCCTGGGTACATGCTTTGTCCCTTTTCCCTGGGAAAGAAAACTCACAGGTCCAGATTCCTGATGTCAGTTTGTAGAGCTCCCTTGGGTCTATCAGGGCAGCACAAGTTTGAGGTGGGGACAACTTTGGTCTGGGGTCCATCCTTCGATATAGAAGGATTTTTTGCAGTCAGGTTCCAGACCAGGGGTTCCTGGGCACATCCTTTGTCCCTTTTCCCTGGGAAAGAAAACTCACATGTCCAGGTTCCTGATGTCAGTTTGTAGGGCTCCCTTGGGTCCATCAGGGCAGCACAAGTTTGAGGTGGGGACAACTTTGGTCTGGGGTCCATCCTTCGATATAAGGATTTTTTGCAGTCAGGTCCTCGGCCAGGGGCCCCTGGGCACATCCTTTGTCCCTTTTCCCTGGGAAAGAAAACTCACCTGTCCAGGTTCCTGATGTCAGTTTGTAGGGCTCCCTTGGGTCTATCAGGGAAGCACAAGTTGGAGGTGGGGACAACTTCGGTCTGGGGTCCATCCTTCGATATATAAGGATGTTTTCCAGTCAGGTCCCAGCCCAGGGGTTCCTGGGCACAACCTTTGTCCCTTTTCCCTGGGAAAGAAAACTCACAGGTCCAGGTTCCTGATGTCAGTTTGTAGGGCTCCCTTGGGTCTATCAGATCAGCACAAGTTTGAGGTGGGTACATCTTCAGTCTGTGATCCATCCTTCGATATAAGGATTTTTTGCAGTCAGGTCCTGGGCCAGGGGCCCCTGGGCACATCCTTTGTCCCTTTTCCCTGGGAAAGAAAACTCACAGGTCCAGGTTCCTGATGTCAGTTTGTAGGGCTCCCTTGGGTCTATCAGGGCAGCACAAGTTTGAGGTGGGGACAACTTTGGTCTGTGATCCATCCTTCGATATAAGGATTTTTTGCAGTCAGGTCCTGGGCCAGGGGCCCCTGGGCACATCCTTTGTCCCTTTTCCCTGGGAAAGAAAACTCACCAGTCCAGGTTCCTGATGTCAGTTTGTAGGGCTCCCTTGGGTCTATCAGGGCAGCACAATTTTGAGGTGGGGACAACTTTGGTCTGGGGTCCATCCTTCGATATAAGGATTTTTTACATTCAGGTCCCGGGCCAGTGGCCCCTGGGCACATCCTTTGTCCATTTTCCCTGGGAAAGAAAACTCACAGGTCCAGGTTCCTGATGTCAGTTTGTAGGGCTCTCTTGGGTCTATCAGGGCAGCACAAGTTTGAGGTGGGGACAACTTTGGTCTGGGGTCCATCCTTCGATATAAGGATTTTTTGCAGTCAGGTCCTGGGCCAGGGGACCTTGGGCAGATCCTTTGTCCCTTTTCCCTGGAAAAGAAAACTCACAGGTCCAGGTTCCTGATGTCAGTTTGTAGGGCTCCCTTGGGTCTATCATGGCAGCACATGTTTGAGGTGGGGACAACTTTGGTCTGGGGTCCATCCTTCGATATAAGGATTTTTTGCAGTCAGGTCCAGGGCTAGGGGCCCCTAGGCACATGCTTTGTCCCTTTTCCCTGGGAAAGAAAACTCACAGGTCCAGGTTCCTGATGTCAGTTTGTAGGGCTCTCCTGGGTCTATCAGGGCAGCACAAGTTTGACGTGGGGACAACTTTGGTCTGGGATCCATCCTTCGATATAAGGATTTTTTGCAGTCAGGCATTAGCGCATGGCCTGGGGCCCCTGGGCACATCCTTTGGCCATTTTCCCTGGGAAAGAAAACTCACAGGTCCAGGTTCCTGATGTCAGTTTGTAGGGCTCCCTTGGGTCTATCAGGGCAGCACAAGTTTGAGGTGGGGACAACTTTGGTCTGGGATCCATCCTTTGATATAAGGATTTTTTGCAGTCAGGTCCCAGCCCAGGGGCCCCTGGGCACATCCTTTGTCCCATTTCCCTGGGAAAGAAAACTCACCAGTCCAGATTCCTGATGTCAGTTTGTAGGGCTACCTTGCGTCTATCAGGGCAGCACAAGTTTGAGGTGGGGACAACTTCGGTCTACGATCAATCCTTCGATATAAGGATTTTTTGCAGTCAGGTTCCAGCGCATTGCCAGGGGCCCCTGGCCACATCCTTTGTCCATTTTCCCTGGGAAAGAAAATTCACAGGTCCAGGTTCCTGATGTCAGTTTGTAGGGCTCCCTTGGGTCTATCATGGCAGCACATGTTTGAGGTGGGGACAACTTTGGTCTGGGGTCCATCCTTCGATATAAGGATTTTTTGCAGTCAGGTCCAGGGCTAGGGGCCCCTAGGCACATGCTTTGTCCCTTTTCCCTGGGAAAGAAAACTCACAGGTCCAGGTTCCTGATGTCAGTTTGTAGGGCTCTCCTGGGTCTATCAGGGCTGCACAAGTTTGACGTGGGGACAACTTTGGTCTGGGATCCATCCTTCGATATAAGGATTTTTTGCAGTCAGGCATTAGCGCATGGCCTGGGGCCCCTGGGCACATCCTTTGGCCATTTTCCCTGGGAAAGAAAACTCACAGGTCCAGGTTCCTGATGTCAGTTTGTAGGGCTCCCTTGGGTCTATCAGGGCAGCACAAGTTTGAGGTGGGGACAACTTTGGTCTGGGATCCATCCTTTGATATAAGGATTTTTTGCAGTCAGGTCCCAGCCCAGGGGCCCCTGGGCACATCCTTTGTCCCATTTCCCTGGGAAAGAAAACTCACCAGTCCAGATTCCTGATGTCAGTTTGTAGGGCTACCTTGCGTCTATCAGGGCAGCACAAGTTTGAGGTGGGGACAACTTCGGTCTACGATCAATCCTTCGATATAAGGATTTTTTGCAGTCAGGTTCCAGCGCATTGCCAGGGGCCCCTGGCCACATCCTTTGTCCATTTTCCCTGGGAAAGAAAATTCACAGGTCCAGGTTCCTGATGTCAGTTTGTAGGGCTCCCTTGGGTCTATCAGGGCAGCACAAGTTTGAGTTGGGGAAAATTTCGGTCTGGGGTCCATCTCTCGATATAAGGATTTTTTGCCGTCAGGTCCTGGGCCAGGGGCCCTTGGGCACATCCTTTGTCCATTTTCCCTGGGAAAGAAAACTCACAGGTCCAGGTTCCTGATGTCAGTTTGTAGGGCTCTCTTGGGTCAATCAGGGCAGCACAAGTTTGAGGTGGGGACAACTTTGTTCTGGGGTCCATCCTTCGATATAAGGATTTTTTGCAGTCAGGTCCTGGGCCAGGGGACCTTGGGCAGATCCTTTGTCCCTTTTCCCTGGAAAAGAAAACTCACAGGTCCAGGTTCCTGATGTCAGTTTGTAGGGCTCCCTTGGGTCTATCATGGCAGCACATGTTTGAGGTGGGGACAACTTTGGTCTGGGGTCCATCCTTCGATATAAGGATTTTTTGCAGTCAGGTCCAGGGCTAGGGGCCCCTAGGCACATGCTTTGTCCCTTTTCCCTGGGAAAGAAAACTCACAGGTCCAGGTTCCTGATGTCAGTTTGTAGGGCTCTCCTGGGTCTATCAGGGCAGCACAAGTTTGACGTGGGGACAACTTTGGTCTGGGATCCATCCTTCGATATAAGGATTTTTTGCAGTCAGGCATTAGCGCATGGCCTGGGGCCCCTGGGCACATCCTTTGGCCATTTTCCCTGGGAAAGAAAACTCACAGGTCCAGGTTCCTGATGTCAGTTTGTAGGGCTCCCTTGGGTCTATCAGGGCAGCACAAGTTTGAGGTGGGGACAACTTTGGTCTGGGATCCATCCTTTGATATAAGGATTTTTTGCAGTCAGGTCCCAGCCCAGGGGCCCCTGGGCACATCCTTTGTCCCATTTCCCTGGGAAAGAAAACTCACCAGTCCAGATTCCTGATGTCAGTTTGTAGGGCTACCTTGCGTCTATCAGGGCAGCACAAGTTTGAGGTGGGGACAACTTCGGTCTACGATCAATCCTTCGATATAAGGATTTTTTGCAGTCAGGTTCCAGCGCATTGCCAGGGGCCCCTGGCCACATCCTTTGTCCATTTTCCCTGGGAAAGAAAATTCACAGGTCCAGGTTCCTGATGTCAGTTTGTAGGGCTCCCTTGGGTCTATCATGGCAGCACATGTTTGAGGTGGGGACAACTTTGGTCTGGGGTCCATCCTTCGATATAAGGATTTTTTGCAGTCAGGTCCAGGGCTAGGGGCCCCTAGGCACATGCTTTGTCCCTTTTCCCTGGGAAAGAAAACTCACAGGTCCAGGTTCCTGATGTCAGTTTGTAGGGCTCTCCTGGGTCTATCAGGGCTGCACAAGTTTGACGTGGGGACAACTTTGGTCTGGGATCCATCCTTCGATATAAGGATTTTTTGCAGTCAGGCATTAGCGCATGGCCTGGGGCCCCTGGGCACATCCTTTGGCCATTTTCCCTGGGAAAGAAAACTCACAGGTCCAGGTTCCTGATGTCAGTTTGTAGGGCTCCCTTGGGTCTATCAGGGCAGCACAAGTTTGAGGTGGGGACAACTTTGGTCTGGGATCCATCCTTTGATATAAGGATTTTTTGCAGTCAGGTCCCAGCCCAGGGGCCCCTGGGCACATCCTTTGTCCCATTTCCCTGGGAAAGAAAACTCACCAGTCCAGATTCCTGATGTCAGTTTGTAGGGCTACCTTGCGTCTATCAGGGCAGCACAAGTTTGAGGTGGGGACAACTTCGGTCTACGATCAATCCTTCGATATAAGGATTTTTTGCAGTCAGGTTCCAGCGCATTGCCAGGGGCCCCTGGCCACATCCTTTGTCCATTTTCCCTGGGAAAGAAAATTCACAGGTCCAGGTTCCTGATGTCAGTTTGTAGGGCTCCCTTGGGTCTATCAGGGCAGCACAAGTTTGAGTTGGGGAAAATTTCGGTCTGGGGTCCATCTCTCGATATAAGGATTTTTTGCCGTCAGGTCCTGGGCCAGGGGCCCTTGGGCACATCCTTTGTCCATTTTCCCTGGGAAAGAAAACTCACAGGTCCAGGTTCCTGATGTCAGTTTGTAGGGCTCTCTTGGGTCAATCAGGGCAGCACAAGTTTGAGGTGGGGACAACTTTGTTCTGGGGTCCATCCTTCGATATAAGGATTTTTTGAAGATAGGTCCTGGGCCAGGGGACCTTGGGCAGATCCTTTGTCCCTTTTCCCTGGAAAAGAAAACTCACAGGTCCAGGTTCCTGATGTCAGTTTGTAGGGCTCCCTTGGGTCTATCATGGCAGCACAAGTTTGAGGTGGGGACAACTTTGGTCTGGGGTCCATCCTTCGATATAAGGATTTTTTGCAGTCAGGTCCAGGGCCAGGGGCCCCTAGGCACATGCTTTGTCCCTTTTCCCTGGGAAAGAAAACTCACAGGTCCAGGTTCCTGATGTCAGTTTGTAGGGCTCTCCTGGGTCTATCAGGGCTGCACAAGTTTGAGGTGGGGACAACTTTGGTCTGGGATCCATCCTTCGATATAAGGATTTTTCTCAGTCAGGCATTAGCGCATGGCCTGGGGCCCCTGGGCACATCCTTTGGCCATTTTCCCTGGGAAAGAAAACTCACAGGTCCAGGTTCCTGATGTCAGTTTGTAGGGCTCCCTTGGGTCTATCAGGGCAGCACAAGTTTGAGGTGGGGACAACTTTGGTCTGGGGTCCATCCTTCGATATAAGGATTTTTTGCAGTCAGGTCCTGGGCCAGGGGCCCCTGGGCACATGCTTTGTCCCTTTTCCCTGGGAAAGAAAACTCACAGGTCCAGGTTCCTGATGTCAGTTTGTAGGGCTCCCTAGGGTCTATCAGGGCAGCACAAGTTTGAGGTGGGGACAACTCTGGTCTGGGGTCCATCCTTCGATATAAGGATTTTTTGCAGTCAGGTCCTGGGCCAGGGGCCCCTGGGTACATGCTTTGTCCCTTTTCCCTGGGAAAGAAAACTCACAGGTCCAGATTCCTGATGTCAGTTTGTAGGGCTCCCTTGGGTCTATCAGGGCAGCACAAGTTTGAGGTGGGGACAACTTTGGTCTGGGGTCCATCCTTCGATATATAAGGGTTTTTTGCAGTCAGGTTCCAGACCAGGGGTTCCTGGGCACATCCTTTGTCCCTTTTCCCTGGGAAAGAAAACTCACAGGTCCAGGTTCCTGATGTCAGTTTGTAGGGCTCCCTTGGGTCTATCAGGGCAGCACAAGTTTGAGGTGGGGACAACTTTGGTCTGGGGTCCATCCTTCGATATAAGGATTTTTTGCAGTCAGGTCCTGGGCCAGGGGCCCCAGGGCACATCCTTTGGCCATTTTCCCTGGGAAAGAAAACTCACAGGTCCAGGTTCCTGATGTCAATTTGTAGGGCTCCCTTAAGTCTATCAGGGCAGCACAAGTTTGAGTTGGGGACAACCTAAGTCTGTGATCCATCCTTCGATATAAGGATTTTTTGCAGTCAGGTCCTGGGCCAGGGGCCCCTGGGCACATGCTTTGTCCCTTTTCCCTGGGAAAGAAAACTCACAGGTCCAGGTTCCTGATGTCAGTTTGTAGGGCTCCCTTGGGTCTATCAGGGCAGCACAAGTTTGAGGTGGGGACAACTTCGGTCTGGCGTCCATCCTTCGATATAAGGATTTTTTGCAGTCAGGTCCCAGCCCAGGGGTTTCTGGGCACATGTTTGTCCCTTTTCCCTGGGAAAGAAAACTCACAGGTCCAGGTTCCTGATGTCAGTTTGTAGGGCTCCCTTGGGTCTATCATGGCAGCAAAAATTTGAGGTGGGGACAACTTTGGTCTGGGGTCCATCCTTCGATATAAGGATTTTTTGCAGTCAGGTCCTGGGCCAGGGGCCCCTGGGCACATGCTTTGTCCCTTTTCCCTGGGAAAGAAAAGTCACCAGTCCAGGTTCCTGATGTCAGTTTGTAGGGCTCCCTTGGGTCTATCAGGGCAGCACAAGTTGGAGGTGGGGACAACTTTGGTCTGGGGTCCATCCTTCGATATAAGGATTTTTTGCAGTCAGGTCCTGGGTCAGATTCACCTGGGCACATCCTTTGTCCCTTTTCCCTGGGAAAGAAAACTCACAGCTCCAGGTTCCTGATGTCAGTTTGTAGGGCTCCCTTGGGTCTATCAGGGCAGCACAAGTTTGAGGTGGGGACAACTTTGGTCTGGGATCCATCCTTTGATATAAGGATTTTTTGCAGTCAGGTCCCAGCCCAGGGGCCCCTGGGCACATCCTTTATCCCATTTCCCTGGGAAAGAAAACTCACCAGTCCAGGTTCCTGATGTCAGTTTGTAGGGCTACCTTGCGTCTATCAGGGCAGCACAAGTTTGAGGTGGGGACAACTTCGGTCTACGATCAATCCTTCGATATAAGGATTTTTTGCAGTCAGGTTCCAGCGCATTGCCAGGGGCCCATGGCCACATCCTTTGTCCATTTTCCCTGGGAAAGAAAATTCACAGGTCCAGGTTCCTGATGTCAGTTTGTAGGGCTCCCTTGGGTCTATCAGGGCAGCACAAGTTTGAGTTGGGGAAAATTTCGGTCTGGGGTCCATCTCTCGGTATAATGATTTTTTGCAGTCAGGTCCTGGGCCAGGGGCCCTTGGGCACATCCTTTGTCCATTTTCCCTGGAAAGAAAACTCACAGGTCCAGGTTCCTGATGTCAGTTTGTAGGGCTCTCTTGGGTCAATCAGGGCAGCACAAGTTTGAGGTGGGGACAACTTTGTTCTGGGGTCCATCCTTCGATATAAGGATTTTTTGAAGATAGGTCCTGGGCCAGGGGACCTTGGGCAGATCCTTTGTCCCTTTTCCCTGGAAAAGAAAACTCACAGGTCCAGGTTCCTGATGTCAGTTTGTAGGGCTCCCTTGGGTCTATCAGGGCAGCACAAGTTTGAGGTGGGGACAACTTTGGTCTGGGGTCCATCCTTCGATATAAGGATTTTTTGCAGTCAGGTCCAGGGCCAGGGGCCCCTAGGCACATGCTTTGTCCCTTTTCCCTGGGAAAGAAAACTCACAGGTCCAGGTTCCTGATGTCAGTTTGTAGGGCTCTCCTGGGTCTATCAGGGCTGCACAAGTTTGAGGTGGGGACAACTTTGGTCTGGGATCCATCCTTCGATATAAGGATTTTTCTCAGTCAGGCATTAGCGCATGGCCTGGGGCCCCTGGGCACATCCTTTGGCCATTTTCCCTGGGAAAGAAAACTCACAGGTCCAGGTTCCTGATGTCAGTTTGTAGGGCTCCCTTGGGTCTATCAGGGCAGCACAAGTTTGAGGTGGGGACAACTTTGGTCTGGGGTCCATCCTTCGATATAAGGATTTTTTGCAGTCAGGTCCTGGGCCAGGGGCCCCTGGGCACATGCTTTGTCCCTTTTCCCTGGGAAAGAAAACTCACAGGTCCAGGTTCCTGATGTCAGTTTGTAGGGCTCCCTTGCGTCTATCAGGGCAGCACAAGTTTGAGGTGGGGACAACTCTGGTCTGGGGTCCATCCTTCGATATATAAGGATTTTTTGCAGTCAGGTCCCGGGCCAGGGGCCCCTGTGCCCATCCTTTGTCCCTTTTCCCTGGGAAAGAAAACTCACCAGTCCAGGTTCCTGATGTCAGTTTGTAGGGCTCCCTTGGGTCTATCAGGGCAGCACAAGTTTGAGGTGGGGACAACTTTGGTCTGTGATCCATCCTTCGATATAAGGATTTTTTGCAGTCAGGTCCTGGGCCAGGGGCCCCTGGGCACATCCTTTGTCCCTTTTCCCTGGGAAAGAAAACTCACCAGTCCAGGTTCCTGATGTCAGTTTGTAGGGCTCCCTTGGGTCTATCAGGGCAGCACAATTTTGAGGTGGGGACAACTTTGGTCTGGGGTCCATCCTTCGATATAAGGATTTTTTACATTCAGGTCCCGGGCCAGTGGCCCCTGGGCACATCCTTTGTCCATTTTCCCTGGGAAAGAAAACTCACAGGTCCAGGTTCCTGATGTCAGTTTGTAGGGCTCTCTTGGGTCTATCAGGGCAGCACAAGTTTGAGGTGGGGACAACTTTGGTCTGGGGTCCATCCTTCGATATAAGGATTTTTTGCAGTCAGGTCCCGGGCCAGGGGCCCCTGGGCACATGCTTTGTCCCTTTTCCCTGGGAAAGAAAACTCACCAGTCCAGGTTCCTGATGTCAGTTTGTAGGGCTCCCTTGGGTCTATCAGGGCAGCACAAGTTTGAGGTGGGGACAACTTTGGTCTGTGATCCATCCTGCGATATAAGGATTTTTTGCAGTCAGGTCCTGGGCCAGGGGCCCCTGGGCACATCCTTTGTCCCTTTTCCCTGGGAAAGAAAACTCACAGGTCCAGGTTCCTGATGTCAGTTTGTAGGGCTCCCTTGGGTCTATCAGGGCAGCACAAGTTTGAGGTGGGGACAACTTTGGTCTGGGGTCCATCCTTCGATATAAGGATTTTTTGCAGTCAGGTCCCAGCCCAGGGGCCCCTGGGCACATCCTTTGTCCATTTTCCCTGGGAAAGAAAATTCACAGGTCCAGGTTCCTGATGTCAGTTTGTAGGGCTCCCTTGCGTCTATCAGGGCAGCACAAGTTTGAGGTGGGGACAACTCTGGTCTGGGGTCCATCCTTCGATATAAGGATTTTTTGCAGTCAGGTCCTGGGCCAGGGGCCCCTGGGTACATGCTTTGTCCCTTTTCCCTGGGAAAGAAAACTCACAGGTCCAGATTCCTGATGTCAGTTTGTAGAGCTCCCTTGGGTCTATCAGGGCAGCACAAGTTTGAGGTGGGGACAACTTTGGTCTGGGGTCCATCCTTCGATATATAAGGATTTTTTGCAGTCAGGTTCCAGACCAGGGGTTCCTGGGCACATCCTTTGTCCCTTTTCCCTGGGAAAGAAAACTCACATGTCCAGGTTCCTGATGTCAGTTTGTAGGGCTCCCTTGGGTCTATCAGGGCAGCACAAGTTTGAGGTGGGGACAACTTTGGTCTGGGGTCCATCCTTCGATATAAGGATTTTTTGCAGTCAGGTCCTCGGCCAGGGGCCCCTGGGCACATCCTTTGTCCCTTTTCCCTGGGAAAGAAAACTCACCTGTCCAGGTTCCTGATGTCAGTTTGTAGGGCTCCCTTGGGTCTATCAGGGCAGCACAAGTTGGAGGTGGGGACAACTTCGGTCTGGGGTCCATCCTTCGATATATAAGGATTTTTTCCAGTCAGGTCCCAGCCCAGGGGTTCCTGGGCACAACCTTTGTCCCTTTTCCCTGGGAAAGAAAACTCACAGGTCCAGGTTCCTGATGTCAGTTTGTAGGGCTCCCTTGGGTCTATCAGATCAGCACAAGTTTGAGGTGGGTACATCTTCAGTCTGTGATCCATCCTTCGATATAAGGATTTTTTGCAGTCAGGTCCTGGGCCAGGGGCCCCTGGGCACATCCTTTGTCCCTTTTCCCTGGGAAAGAAAACTCACAGGTCCAGGTTCCTGATGTCAGTTTGTAGGGCTCCCTTGGGTCTATCAGGGCAGCACAAGTTTGAGGTGGGGACAACTTTGGTCTGTGATCCATCCTTCGATATAAGGATTTTTTGCAGTCAGGTCCTGGGCCAGGGGCCCCTGGGCACATCCTTTGTCCCTTTTCCCTGGGAAAGAAAACTCACCAGTCCAGGTTCCTGATGTCAGTTTGTAGGGCTCCCTTGGGTCTATCAGGGCAGCACAATTTTGAGGTGGGGACAACTTTGGTCTGGGGTCCATCCTTCGATATAAGGATTTTTTACATTCAGGTCCCGGGCCAGTGGCCCCTGGGCACATCCTTTGTCCATTTTCCCTGGGAAAGAAAACTCACAGGTCCAGGTTCCTGATGTCAGTTTGTAGGGCTCTCTTGGGTCTATCAGGGCAGCACAAGTTTGAGGTGGGGACAACTTTGGTCTGGGGTCCATCCTTCGATATAAGGATTTTTTGCAGTCAGGTCCTGGGCCAGGGGACCTTGGGCAGATCCTTTGTCCCTTTTCCCTGGAAAAGAAAACTCACAGGTCCAGGTTCCTGATGTCAGTTTGTAGGGCTCCCTTGGGTCTATCATGGCAGCACATGTTTGAGGTGGGGACAACTTTGGTCTGGGGTCCATCCTTCGATATAAGGATTTTTTGCAGTCAGGTCCAGGGCTAGGGGCCCCTAGGCACATGCTTTGTCCCTTTTCCCTGGGAAAGAAAACTCACAGGTCCAGGTTCCTGATGTCAGTTTGTAGGGCTCTCCTGGGTCTATCAGGGCTGCACAAGTTTGACGTGGGGACAACTTTGGTCTGGGATCCATCCTTCGATATAAGGATTTTTTGCAGTCAGGCATTAGCGCATGGCCTGGGGCCCCTGGGCACATCCTTTGGCCATTTTCCCTGGGAAAGAAAACTCACAGGTCCAGGTTCCTGATGTCAGTTTGTAGGGCTCCCTTGGGTCTATCAGGGCAGCACAAGTTTGAGGTGGGGACAACTTTGGTCTGGGGTCCATCCTTCGATATAAGGATTTTTTGCAGTCAGGTCCCAGCCCAGGGGCCCCTGGGCACATCCTTTGTTCATTTTCCCTGGGAAAGAAAATTCACAGGTCCAGGTTCCTGATGTCAGTTTGTAGGGCTACCTTGCGTCTATCAGGGCAGCACAAGTTTGAGGTGGGGACAACTTCGGTCTACGATCAATCCTTCGATATAAGGATTTTTTGCAGTCAGGTTCCAGCGCATTGCCAGGGGCCCCTGGCCACATCCTTTGTCCATTTTCCCTGGGAAAGAAAATTCACAGGTCCAGGTTCCTGATGTCAGTTTGTAGGGCTCCCTTGGGTCTATCATGGCAGCACATGTTTGAGGTGGGGACAACTTTGGTCTGGGGTCCATCCTTCGATATAAGGATTTTTTGCAGTCAGGTCCAGGGCTAGGGGCCCCTAGGCACATGCTTTGTCCCTTTTCCCTGGGAAAGAAAACTCACAGGTCCAGGTTCCTGATGTCAGTTTGTAGGGCTCTCCTGGGTCTATCAGGGCTGCACAAGTTTGACGTGGGGACAACTTTGGTCTGGGATCCATCCTTCGATATAAGGATTTTTTGCAGTCAGGCATTAGCGCATGGCCTGGGGCCCCTGGGCACATCCTTTGGCCATTTTCCCTGGGAAAGAAAACTCACAGGTCCAGGTTCCTGATGTCAGTTTGTAGGGCTCCCTTGGGTCTATCAGGGCAGCACAAGTTTGAGGTGGGGACAACTTTGGTCTGGGATCCATCCTTTGATATAAGGATTTTTTGCAGTCAGGTCCCAGCCCAGGGGCCCCTGGGCACATCCTTTGTCCCATTTCCCTGGGAAAGAAAACTCACCAGTCCAGATTCCTGATGTCAGTTTGTAGGGCTACCTTGCGTCTATCAGGGCAGCACAAGTTTGAGGTGGGGACAACTTCGGTCTACGATCAATCCTTCGATATAAGGATTTTTTGCAGTCAGGTTCCAGCGCATTGCCAGGGGCCCCTGGCCACATCCTTTGTCCATTTTCCCTGGGAAAGAAAATTCACAGGTCCAGGTTCCTGATGTCAGTTTGTAGGGCTCCCTTGGGTCTATCAGGGCAGCACAAGTTTGAGTTGGGGAAAATTTCGGTCTGGGGTCCATCTCTCGATATAAGGATTTTTTGCCGTCAGGTCCTGGGCCAGGGGCCCTTGGGCACATCCTTTGTCCATTTTCCCTGGGAAAGAAAACTCACAGGTCCAGGTTCCTGATGTCAGTTTGTAGGGCTCTCTTGGGTCAATCAGGGCAGCACAAGTTTGAGGTGGGGACAACTTTGTTCTGGGGTCCATCCTTCGATATAAGGATTTTTTGAAGATAGGTCCTGGGCCAGGGGACCTTGGGCAGATCCTTTGTCCCTTTTCCCTGGAAAAGAAAACTCACAGGTCCAGGTTCCTGATGTCAGTTTGTAGGGCTCCCTTGGGTCTATCATGGCAGCACAAGTTTGAGGTGGGGACAACTTTGGTCTGGGGTCCATCCTTCGATATAAGGATTTTTTGCAGTCAGGTCCAGGGCCAGGGGCCCCTAGGCACATGCTTTGTCCCTTTTCCCTGGGAAAGAAAACTCACAGGTCCAGGTTCCTGATGTCAGTTTGTAGGGCTCTCCTGGGTCTATCAGGGCTGCACAAGTTTGAGGTGGGGACAACTTTGGTCTGGGATCCATCCTTCGATATAAGGATTTTTCTCAGTCAGGCATTAGCGCATGGCCTGGGGCCCCTGGGCACATCCTTTGGCCATTTTCCCTGGGAAAGAAAACTCACAGGTCCAGGTTCCTGATGTCAGTTTGTAGGGCTCCCTTGGGTCTATCAGGGCAGCACAAGTTTGAGGTGGGGACAACTTTGGTCTGGGGTCCATCCTTCGATATAAGGATTTTTTGCAGTCAGGTCCTGGGCCAGGGGCCCCTGGGCACATGCTTTGTCCCTTTTCCCTGGGAAAGAAAACTCACAGGTCCAGGTTCCTGATGTCAGTTTGTAGGGCTCCCTTGGGTCTATCAGGGCAGCACAAGTTTGAGGTGGGGACAACTCTGGTCTGGGGTCCATCCTTCGATATAAGGATTTTTTGCAGTCAGGTCCTGGGCCAGGGGCCCCTGGGTACATGCTTTGTCCCTTTTCCCTGGGAAAGAAAACTCACAGGTCCAGATTCCTGATGTCAGTTTGTAGGGCTCCCTTGGGTCTATCAGGGCAGCACAAGTTTGAGGTGGGGACAACTTTGGTCTGGGGTCCATCCTTCGATATATAAGGATTTTTTGCAGTCAGGTTCCAGACCAGGGGTTCCTGGGCACATCCTTTGTCCCTTTTCCCTGGGAAAGAAAACTCACAGGTCCAGGTTCCTGATGTCAGTTTGTAGGGCTCCCTTGGGTCTATCAGGGCAGCACAAGTTTGAGGTGGGGACAACTTTGGTCTGTGATCCATCCTTCGATATAAGGATTTTTTGCAGTAAGGTCCTGGGCCAGGGGCCCCTGGGCACATCCTTTGTCCCTTTTCCCTGGGAAAGAAAACTCACCAGTCCAGGTTCCTGATGTCAGTTTGTAGGGCTCCCTTGGGTCTATCAGGGCAGCACAATTTTGAGGTGGGGACAACTTTGGTCTGGGGTCCATCCTTCGATATAAGGATTTTCTACATTCAGGTCCCGGGCCAGTGGCCCCTGGGCACATCCTTTGTCCATTTCCCCTGGGAAAGAAAACTCACAGGTCCAGGTTCCTGATGTCAGTTTGTAGGGCTCTCTTGGGTCTATCAGGGCAGCACAAGTTTGAGGTGGGGACAACTTTGGTCTGGGGTCCATCCTTCGATATAAGGATTTTTCTCAGTCAGGTCCCGGGCCAGGGGCCCCTGGGCACATGCTTTGTCCCTTTTCCCTGGGAAAGAAAACTCACAGGTCCAGGTTCCTGATGTCAGTTTGTAGGGCTCCCTTGGGTCTATCAGGGCAGCACAAGTTTGAGGTGGGGACAACTTTGGTCTGGGGTCCATCCTTCGATATAAGGATTTTTTGCAGTCAGGTCCCAGCCCAGGGGCCCCTGGGCACATCCTTTGTCCCTTTTCCCTGGGAAAGAAAATTCACAGGTCCAGGTTCCTGATGTCAGTTAGTAGGGCTCTCTTGGATCTATCAGGGCAGCACAAGTTGGAGGTGGGGACAACTTTGTTCTGGGGTCCATCCTTCGATATAAGGATATTTGCAGTCAGGTCCCGGGCCAGGGGCCCCTGGGCACATCCTTTGTCCCTTTTCCCTGGGAAAGAAAACTCACAGGTCCAGGTTCCTGATGTCAGTTTGTAGGGCTCCCTTGGGTCTATCAGGGCAGCACAAGTTTGAGGTGGGGACAACTTTGGTCTGGGGTCCATCCTTCGATATAAGGATTTTTTGCAGTCAGGTCCCGGGCCAGGGGCCCCTGGGCACATGCTTTGTCCCTTTTCCCTGGGAAAGAAAACTCACCAGTCCAGGTTCCTGATGTCAGTTTGTAGGGCTTTCTTGGGTCTATCAGGGCAGCACAAGTTTGAGGTGGGGACAACTTTGGTCTGGGGACCATCCTTCGATATAAGGATTTTTTGCAGTAATGGACCAGCCCAGGGCCAGGGACCCCTGGGCACATCCTTTGTCCCTTTTCCCTGGGAAAGAAAACTCACAGGTCCAGGTTCCTGATGTCAGTTTGTAGGGCGCCCTTGGGTCTATCAGGGCAGCACAAGTTTGAGGTGGGGACAACTTTGGTCTGTGATCCATCCTTCGATATAAGGATTTTTTGCAGTCAGGTCCTGGGCCAGGGGCCCCTGGGCACATGCTTTGGCCATTTTCCCTGGGAAAGAAAACTCACAGGTCCAGGTTCCTGATGTCAGTTTGTAGGGCTCTCTTGGATCTATCAGGGCAGCACAAGTTTGAGGTGGGGACAACTTTGTTCTGGGGTCCATCCTTCGATATAAGGATTTTTTGCAGTCAGGTCCTCGGCCAGGGGCCCCTGGGCACATGCTTTTTCCCTTTTGCCTGGGAAAGAAAACCCACCAGTCCAGGTTCCTGATGTCAGTTTGTAGGGCTCCCTTGGGTCTATCAGGGCAGCACAAGTTTGAGGTGGGGACAACTTCGGTCTGGGGTCCATCCTTCGATATATAAGGATTTTTTCCAGTCAGGTCCCAGCCCAGGGGTTCCTGGGCACATGCTTTGTCCCTTTTCCCTGGGAAAGAAAACTCACAGGTCCAGGTTCCTGATGTCAGTTTGTAGGGCTCCCTTGGGTCTATCAGGGCAGCACAAGTTTGAGGTGGGGACAACTTTGTTCTGGGGTCCATCCTTCGATATAAGGATATTTGCAGTCAGGTCCCGGGCCAGGGGCCCCTGGGCACATCCTTTGTCCCTTTTCCCTGGGAAAGAAAACTCACAGGTCCAGGTTCCTGATGTCAGTTTGTAGGGCTCCCTTGGGTCTATCAGGGCAGCACAAGTTTGAGGTGGGGACAACTTTGGTCTGGGGTCCATCCTTCGATATAAGGATTTTTTGCAGTCAGGTCCCGGGCCAGGGGCCCCTGGGCACATGCTTTGTCCCTTTTCCCTGGGAAAGAAAACTCACCAGTCCAGGTTCCTGATGTCAGTTTGTAGGGCTCCCTTGGGTCTATCAGGGCTGCACAATTTTGAGGTGGGGACAACTTTGGTCTGGGGTCCATCCTTCGATATAAGGATTTTTTGAAGACAGGTCCTGGGCCAGGGGCCCTTGGGCACATCCTTTGTCCCTTTTCCCTGGGAAAGAAAACTCACAGGTCCAGGTTCCTGATGTCAGTTTGTAGGGCGCCCTTGGGTCTATCAGGGCAGCACAAGTTTGAGGTGGGGACAACTTTGGTCTGGGGTCCATCCTTCGATAACAGAATTTTTTGCAGTCAGGTCCCGGGCCAGGGGCCCTTGTGCACATCCTTTGTCACTTTTCCCTGGGAAAGAAAACTCACAGGTCCAGGTTCCTGATGTCAGTTTGTAGGGCTCTCTTGGGTCTATCAGGGCGGCACAATTTTGAGGTGGGGACAACTTTGGTCTGGGATCCATCCTTCGATATAAGGACTTTTTGCAGTCAGGTCCCATTCAGGGGCCCCTGGGCACATCCTTTGTCCCTTTTCCCTGGGAAAGAAAACTCACAGGTCCAGGTTCCTGATGTCAGTTTGTAGGGCTCCCTTGGGTCTATCAGGGCAGCACAAGATTGAGGTGGGGACAACTTCGGTCTGGGGTCCATCCTTCGATATATAAGCATTTTTTCCAGTCAGGTCCTAGCCCAGGGGCCCCTGGGCACATCCTTTGTCCCTTTTCCCTGGGAAAGAAAACTCACAGGTCCAGGTTCCTGATGTCAGTTTGTAGGGCTCCCTTGGGTCTATCATGGCAGCACAAGATTGAGGTGGGGACAACTTTGGTCTGGGGTCCATCCTTCGATATAAGGATTTTTTGCAGTCAGGTCCTGGGCCAGGGGCCCCTAGGCACATGCTTTGTCCCTTTTCCCTGGGAAAGAAACCTCACCAGTCCAGGTTCCTGATGTCAGTTTGTAGGGCTCCCTTAAGTCTATCAGGGCAACACAAGTTTGAGTTGGGGACAACCTAAGTCTGTGATCCATCCTTCGATATAAGGATTTTTTGCAGTCAGGTCCTGGGCCAGGGGCCCCTGGGCACATGCTTTGTCCCTTTTCCCTGGGAAAGAAAACTCACAGGTCCAGGTTCCTGATGTCAGTTTGTAGGGCTCCCTTGGGTCTATCAGGGCAGCACAAGTTTGAGGTGGGGATAACTTCGGTCTGGGGTCCATCCTTCGATATATAAGGATTTTTTGCAGTCAGGTCCCAGACCAGGGGTTCCTGGGCACATCCTTTGTCCCTTTTCCCTGGGAAAGAAAACTCACAGGTACAGGTTCCTGATGTCAGTTTGTAGGGCTCTCTTGGGTCTATCAGGGCAGCACAAGTTTCAGGTGGGGACAACTTTGGTCTGGGGTCCATCCTTCGATATAAGGATTTTTTGCAGTCAGGTCCTCGGCCAGGGGCCCCTGGGCACATGCTTTGTCCCTTTTCCCTGGGAAAGAAAACTCACCAGTCCAGGTTCCTGATGTCAGTTTGTAGGGCTCCCTTGGGTCTATCAGGGCAGCACAAGTTTGAGGTGGGGACAACTTTGTTCTGGGGTCCATCCTTAGATATAAGGACTTTTCTCAGTCAGGTCCCGGGCCAGGGGCCCCTGTGCACATCCTTTGTCCCTTTTCCCTGGGAAAGAAAACTCACAGGTCCAGGTTCCTGATGTCAGTTTGTAGGGCTCTCTTGGGTCTATCAGGGCAGCACAATTTTGAGGTGGGGACAACTTTGGTCTGGGATCCATCCTTCGATATAAGGACTTTTTGCAGTCAGGTCCAAGCCCAGGGGCCCCTGGGCACATGCTTTGTCCCTTTTCCCTGGGAAAGAAAACTCACAGGTCCAGGTTCCTGATGTCAGTTTGTAGGGCTCCCTTGGGTCTATCAGGGCAGCACAAGATTGAGGTGGGGACAACTTCGGTCTGGGGTCCATCCTTCGATATATAAGGATTTTTTCCAGTCAGGTCCCAACCCAGGGGTTCCTGGGCACATCCTTTGTCCCTTTTCCTTGGGAAAGAAAACTCACAGGTCCAGGTTCCTGATGTCAGTTTGTAGGGCTCCCTTGGGTCTATCATGGCAGCACATGTTTGAGGTGGGGACAACTTTGGTCTGGGGTCCATCCTTCGATATAAGGATTTTTTGCAGTCAGGTCCAGGGCTAGGGGCCCCTAGGCACATGCTTTGTCCCTTTTCCCTGGGAAAGAAAACTCACAGGTCCAGGTTCCTGATGTCAGTTTGTAGGGCTCTCCTGGGTCTATCAGGGCTGCACAAGTTTGACGTGGGGACAACTTTGGTCTGGGATCCATCCTTCGATATAAGGATTTTTTGCAGTCAGGCATTAGCGCATGGCCTGGGGCCCCTGGGCACATCCTTTGGCCATTTTCCCTGGGAAAGAAAACTCACAGGTCCAGGTTCCTGATGTCAGTTTGTAGGGCTCCCTTGGGTCTATCAGGGCAGCACAAGTTTGAGGTGGGGACAACTTTGGTCTGGGATCCATCCTTTGATATAAGGATTTTTTGCAGTCAGGTCCCAGCCCAGGGGCCCCTGGGCACATCCTTTGTCCCATTTCCCTGGGAAAGAAAACTCACCAGTCCAGATTCCTGATGTCAGTTTGTAGGGCTACCTTGCGTCTATCAGGGCAGCACAAGTTTGAGGTGGGGACAACTTCGGTCTACGATCAATCCTTCGATATAAGGATTTTTTGCAGTCAGGTTCCAGCGCATTGCCAGGGGCCCCTGGCCACATCCTTTGTCCATTTTCCCTGGGAAAGAAAATTCACAGGTCCAGGTTCCTGATGTCAGTTTGTAGGGCTCCCTTGGGTCTATCAGGGCAGCACAAGTTTGAGTTGGGGAAAATTTCGGTCTGGGGTCCATCTCTCGATATAAGGATTTTTTGCCGTCAGGTCCTGGGCCAGGGGCCCTTGGGCACATCCTTTGTCCATTTTCCCTGGGAAAGAAAACTCACAGGTCCAGGTTCCTGATGTCAGTTTTTAGGGCTCTCTTGGGTCAATCAGGGCAGCACAAGTTTGAGGTGGGGACAACTTT
The DNA here is from genome assembly GCF_046129695.1 of Lonchura striata. Lineage (NCBI taxonomy): Eukaryota > Metazoa > Chordata > Aves > Passeriformes > Estrildidae > Lonchura > Lonchura striata. The sequence continues at coordinate 63,130,876 of NC_134608.1, read as the reverse complement.
GTTCTGGGGTCCATCCTTCGATATAAGGATTTTTTGAAGATAGGTCCTGGGCCAGGGGACCTTGGGCAGATCCTTTGTCCCTTTTCCCTGGAAAAGAAAACTCACAGGTCCAGGTTCCTGATGTCAGTTTGTAGGGCTCCCTTGGGTCTATCAGGGCAGCACAAGTTTGAGGTGGGGACAACTTTGGTCTGGGGTCCATCCTTCGATATAAGGATTTTTTGCAGTCAGGTCCAGGGCCAGGGGCCCCTAGGCACATGCTTTGTCCCTTTTCCCTGGGAAAGAAAACTCACAGGTCCAGGTTCCTGATGTCAGTTTGTAGGGCTCTCCTGGGTCTATCAGGGCTGCACAAGTTTGAGGTGGGGACAACTTTGGTCTGGGATCCATCCTTCGATATAAGGATTTTTCTCAGTCAGGCATTAGCGCATGGCCTGGGGCCCCTGGGCACATCCTTTGGCCATTTTCCCTGGGAAAGAAAACTCACAGGTCCAGGTTCCTGATGTCAGTTTGTAGGGCTCCCTTGGGTCTATCAGGGCAGCACAAGTTTGAGGTGGGGACAACTTTGGTCTGGGGTCCATCCTTCGATATAAGGATTTTTTGCAGTCAGGTCCTGGGCCAGGGGCCCCTGGGCACATGCTTTGTCCCTTTTCCCTGGGAAAGAAAACTCACAGGTCCAGGTTCCTGATGTCAGTTTGTAGGGCTCCCTTGGGTCTATCAGGGCAGCACAAGTTTGAGGTGGGGACAACTCTGGTCTGGGGTCCATCCTTCGATATAAGGATTTTTTGCAGTCAGGTCCTGGGCCAGGGGCCCCTGGGTACATGCTTTGTCCCTTTTCCCTGGGAAAGAAAACTCACAGGTCCAGATTCCTGATGTCAGTTTGTAGGGCTCCCTTGGGTCTATCAGGGCAGCACAAGTTTGAGGTGGGGACAACTTTGGTCTGGGGTCCATCCTTCGATATATAAGGATTTTTTGCAGTCAGGTTCCAGACCAGGGGTTCCTGGGCACATCCTTTGTCCCTTTTCCCTGGGAAAGAAAACTCACAGGTCCAGGTTCCTGATGTCAGTTTGTAGGGCTCCCTTGGGTCTATCAGGGCAGCACAAGTTTGAGGTGGGGACAACTTTGGTCTGTGATCCATCCTTCGATATAAGGATTTTTTGCAGTCAGGTCCTGGGCCAGGGGCCCCTGGGCACATCCTTTGTCCCTTTTCCCTGGGAAAGAAAACTCACCAGTCCAGGTTCCTGATGTCAGTTTGTAGGGCTCCCTTGGGTCTATCAGGGCAGCACAATTTTGAGGTGGGGACAACTTTGGTCTGGGGTCCATCCTTCGATATAAGGATTTTTTACATTCAGGTCCCGGGCCAGTGGCCCCTGGGCACATCCTTTGTCCATTTCCCCTGGGAAAGAAAACTCACAGGTCCAGGTTCCTGATGTCAGTTTGTAGGGCTCTCTTGGGTCTATCAGGGCAGCACAAGTTTGAGGTGGGGACAACTTTGGTCTGGGGTCCATCCTTCGATATAAGGATTTTTCTCAGTCAGGTCCCGGGCCAGGGGCCCCTGGGCACATGCTTTGTCCCTTTTCCCTGGGAAAGAAAACTCACAGGTCCAGGTTCCTGATGTCAGTTTGTAGGGCTCCCTTGGGTCTATCAGGGCAGCACAAGTTTGAGGTGGGGACAACTTTGGTCTGGGGTCCATCCTTCGATATAAGGATTTTTTGCAGTCAGGTCCCAGCCCAGGGGCCCCTGGGCACATCCTTTGTCCATTTTCCCTGGGAAAGAAAATTCACAGGTCCAGGTTCCTGATGTCAGTTAGTAGGGCTCTCTTGGATCTATCAGGGCAGCACAAGTTGGAGGTGGGGACAACTTTGTTCTCGGGTCCATCCTTCGATATAAGGATATTTGCAGTCAGGTCCCGGGCCAGGGGCCCCTGGGCACATCCTTTGTCCCTTTTCCCTGGGAAAGAAAACTCACAGGTCCAGGTTCCTGATGTCAGTTTGTAGGGCTCCCTTGGGTCTATCAGGGCAGCACAAGTTTGAGGTGGGGACAACTTTGGTCTGGGGTCCATCCTTCGATATAAGGATTTTTTGCAGTCAGGTCCCGGGCCAGGGGCCCCTGGGCACATGCTTTGTCCCTTTTCCCTGGGAAAGAAAACTCACCAGTCCAGGTTCCTGATGTCAGTTTGTAGGGCTTTCTTGGGTCTATCAGGGCAGCACAAGTTTGAGGTGGGGACAACTTTGGTCTGGGGACCATCCTTCGATATAAGGATTTTTTGCAGTAATGGACCAGCCCAGGGCCAGGGACCCCTGGGCACATCCTTTGTCCCTTTTCCCTGGGAAAGAAAACTCACAGGTCCAGGTTCCTGATGTCAGTTTGTAGGGCGCCCTTGGGTCTATCAGGGCAGCACAAGTTTGAGGTGGGGACAACTTTGGTCTGTGATCCATCCTTCGATATAAGGATTTTTTGCAGTCAGGTCCTGGGCCAGGGGCCCCTGGGCACATGCTTTGGCCATTTTCCCTGGGAAAGAAAACTCACAGGTCCAGGTTCCTGATGTCAGTTTGTAGGGCTCTCTTGGATCTATCAGGGCAGCACAAGTTTGAGGTGGGGACAACTTTGTTCTTGGGTCCATCCTTCGATATAAGGATTTTTTGCAGTCAGGTCCTCGGCCAGGGGCCCCTGGGCACATGCTTTTTCCCTTTTGCCTGGGAAAGAAAACCCACCAGTCCAGGTTCCTGATGTCAGTTTGTAGGGCTCCCTTGGGTCTATCAGGGCAGCACAAGTTTGAGGTGGGGACAACTTCGGTCTGGGGTCCATCCTTCGATATATAAGGATTTTTTCCAGTCAGGTCCCAGCCCAGGGGTTCCTGGGCACATGCTTTGTCCCTTTTCCCTGGGAAAGAAAACTCACAGGTCCAGGTTCCTGATGTCAGTTTGTAGGGCTCCCTTGGGTCTATCAGAGCAGCACAAGTTTGAGGTGGGTACATCTTCAGTCTGTGATCCATCCTTCGATATAAGGATTTTTTGCAGTCAGGTCCTGGGCCAGGGGCCCCTGGGCACATGCTTTGTCCATTTTCCCTGGGAAAGAAAATTCACAGGTCCAGGTTCCTGATGTCAGTTAGTAGGGCTCTCTTGGATCGATCAGGGCAGCACAAGTTGGAGGTGGGGACAACTTTGTTCTGGGGTCCATCCTTCGATATAAGGATATTTGCAGTCAGGTCCCGGGCCAGGGGCCCCTGGGCACATCCTTTGTCCCTTTTCCCTGGGAAAGAAAACTCACAGGTCCAGGTTCCTGATGTCAGTTTGTAGGGCTCCCTTGGGTCTATCAGGGCAGCACAAGTTTGAGGTGGGGACAACTTTGGTCTGGGGTCCATCCTTCGATATAAGGATTTTTTGCAGTCAGGTCCTCGGCCAGGGGCCCCAGGGCACATCCTTTGTCCATTTTCCCTGGGAAAGAAAATTCACAGGTCCAGGTTCCTGATGTCAGTTAGTAGGGCTCTCTTGGATCGATCAGGGCAGCACAAGTTGGAGGTGGGGACAACTTTGTTCTGGGGTCCATCCTTCGATATAAGGATATTTGCAGTCAGGTCCCGGGCCAGGGGCCCCTGGGCACATCCTTTGTCCCTTTTCCCTGGGAAAGAAAACTCACAGGTCCAGGTTCCTGATGTCAGTTTGTAGGGCTCCCTTGGGTCTATCAGGGCAGCACAAGTTTGAGGTGGGGACAACTTTGGTCTGGGGTCCATCTCTCGATATAAGGATTTTTTGCAGTCAGGTCCCGGGCCAGGGGCCCCTGGGCACATGCTTTGTCCCTTTTCCCTGGGAAAGAAAACTCACCAGTCCAGGTTCCTGATGTCAGTTTGTAGGGCTCCCTTGGGTCTATCAGGGCTGCACAATTTTGAGGTGGGGACAACTTTGGTCTGGGGTCCATCCTTCGATATAAGGATTTTTTGAAGACAGGTCCTGGGCCAGGGGCCCCTGGGCACATGCTTTGTCCCTTTTCCCTGGGAAAGAAAACTCACCAGTCCAGGTTCCTGATGTCAGTTTGTAGGGCTCCCTTGGGTCTATCAGGGCTGCACAATTTTGAGGTGGGGACAACTTTGTTCTGGGGTCCATCCTTCGATATAAGGACTTTTCTCAGTCAGGTCCCGGGCCAGGGTCCCCTGTGCACATCCTTTGTCCCTTTTCCCTGGGAAAGAAAACTCACAGGTCCAGGTTCCTGATGTCAGTTTGTAGGGCTCTCTTGGGTCTATCAGGGCAGCACAATTTTGAGGTGGGGACAACTTTGGTCTGGGATCCATCCTTCGATATAAGGACTTTTTGCAGTCAGGTCCAAGCCCAGGGGCCCCTGGGCACATGCTTTGTCCCTTTTCCCTGGGAAAGAAAATTCACAGGTCCAGGTTCCTGATGTCAGTTTGTAGGGCTCCCTTGGGTCTATCAGGGCAGCACAAGATTGAGGTGGGGACAACTTCGGTCTGGGGTCCATCCTTCGATATATAAGGATTTTTTCCAGTCAGGTCCCAACCCAGGGGTTCCTGGGCACATCCTTTGTCCCTTTTCCTTGGGAAAGAAAACTCACAGGTCCAGGTTCCTGATGTCAGTTTGTAGGGCTCCCTTGGGTCTATCATGGCAGCACAAGTTTGAGGTGGGGACAACTTTGGTCTGGGGTCCATCCTTCGATATAAGGATTTTTTGCAGTCAGGTCCAGGGCCAGGGGCCCCTAGGCACATGCTTTGTCCCTTTTCCCTGGGAAAGAAAACTCACAGGTCCAGGTTCCTGATGTCAGTTTGTAGGGCTCCCTTAAGTCTATCAGGGCAACACAAGTTTGAGTTGGGGACAACCTAAGTCTGTGATCCATCCTTCGATATAAGGATTTTTTGCAGTCAGGTCCTGGGCCAGGGGCCCCTGGGCACATGCTTTGTCCCTTTTCCCTGGGAAAGAAAACTCACAGGTCCAGGTTCCTGATGTCAGTTTGTAGGGCTCCCTTGGGTCTATCAGGGCAGCACAAGTTTGAGTTGGGGAAAATTTCGGTCTGGGGTCCATCTCTCGATATAAGGATTTTTTGCAGTCAGGTCCTGGGCCAGGGGCCCTTGGGCACATCCTTTGTCCATTTTCCCTGGGAAAGAAAACTCACAGGTCCAGGTTCCTGATGTCAGTTTGTTGGGCTCTCTTGGGTCAATCAGGGCAGCACAAGTTTGAGGTGGGGACAACTTTGGTCTGGGATCCATCCTTCGATATAAGGATTTTTTGAAGATAGGTCCTGGGCCAGGGGACCTTGGGCAGATCCTTTGTCCCTTTTCCCTGGAAAAGAAAACTCACAGGTCCAGGTTCCTGATGTCAGTTTGTAGGGCTCCCTTGGGTCTATCAGGGCAGCACAAGTTTGAGGTGGGGACAACTTCGGTCTGGGGTCCATCCTTCGATATATAAGGATTTTTTCCAGTCAGGTCCCAGCCCAGGGGTTCCTGGGCACATCCTTTGTCCCTTTTCCCTGGGAAAGAAAACTCACAGGTCCAGGTTCCTGATGTCAGTTTGTAGGGCTCCCTTGGGTCTATCAGGGCAGCACAAGTTTGAGGTGGGGACAACTTTGGTCTGGGGTCCATCCTTCGATATAAGGATTTTTTGCAGTCAGGTCCAGGGCCAGGGGCCCCTAGGCACATGCTTTGTCCCTTTTCCATGGGAAAGAAAACTCACAGGTCCAGGTTCCTGATGTCAGTTTGTAGGGCTCCCTGAAGTCTATCAGGGCAACACAAGTTTGAGTTGGGGACAACCTAAGTCTGTGATCCATCCTTCGATATAAGGATTTTTTGCAGTCAGGTCCTGGGCCAGGGGCCCCTGGGCACATGCTTTGTCCCTTTTCCCTGGGAAAGAAAACTCACAGGTCCAGGTTCCTGATGTCAGTTTGTAGGGCTCCCTTGGGTCTATCAGGGCAGCACAAGTTTGAGGTGGGGACAACTTCGGTCTGTGATCCATCCTTTGATATAAGGATTTTTTGCAGTCAGGTCCCAGCCCAGGGGTTCCTGGGCACATGTTTGTCCCTTTTCCCTGGGAAAGAAAACTCACAGGTCCAGGTTCCTGATGTCAGTTTGTAGGGCTCCCTTGGGTCTATCATGGCAGCACAAATTTGAGGTGGGGACAACTTTGGTCTGGGGTCCATCCTTCGATATAAGGATTTTTTGCAGTCAGGTCCTGGGCCAGGGGCCCCTGGGCACATCCTTTGTCCCTTTTCCCTGGGAAAGAAAACTCACAGGTCCAGGTTCCTGATGTCAGTTTGTAGGGCTCCCTTGGGTCTATCAGGGCAGCACAAGATTGAGGTGGGGACAACTTCGGTCTGGGGTCCATCCTTCGATATAAGGATTTTTTGCAGTCAGGTCCTGGGTCAGATTCACCTGGGCACATCCTTTGTCCCTTTTCCCTGGGAAAGAAAACTCACAGGTCCAGGTTCCTGATGTCAGTTTGTAGGGCTCCCTTGGGTCTATCAGAGCAGCACAAGTTTGAGGTGGGTACATCTTCAGTCTGTGATCCATCCTTCGATATAAGGATTTTTTGCAGTCAGGTCCTGGGCCAGGGGCCCCAGGGCACATCCTTTGGCCATTTTCCCTGGGAAAGAAAACTCACAGGTCCAGGTTCCTGATGTCAATTTGTAGGGCTCCCTTAAGTCTATCAGGGCAACACAAGTTTGAGTTGGGGACAACCTAAGTCTGTGATCCATCCTTCGATATAAGGATTTTTTGCAGTCAGGTCCTGGGCCAGGGGCCCCTGGGCACATGCTTTGTCCCTTTTCCCTGGGAAAGAAAACTCACAGGTCCAGGTTCCTGATGTCAGTTTGTAGGGCTCCCTTGGGTCTATCAGGGCAGCACAAGTTTGAGGTGGGGACAACTTCGGTCTGGGGTCCATCCTTCGATATAAGGATTTTTTGCAGTCAGGTCCCAGCCCAGGGGTTTCTGGGCACATGTTTGTCCCTTTTCCCTGGGAAAGAAAACTCACAGGTCCAGGTTCCTGATGTCAGTTTGTAGGGCTCCCTTGGGTCTATCATGGCAGCAAAAATTTGAGGTGGGGACAACTTTGGTCTGGGGTCCATCCTTCGATATAAGGATTTTTTGCAGTCAGGTCCTGGGTCAGATTCACCTGGGCACATGCTTTGTCCCTTTTCCCTGGGAAAGAAAACTCACAGCTCCAGGTTCCTGATGTCAGTTTGTAGGGCTCCCTTGCGTCTATCAGGGCAGCACAAGTTTGAGGTGGGGACAACTTCGGTCTACGATCAATCCTTCGATATAAGGATTTTTTGCAGTCAGGTTCCAGCGCATTGCCAGGGGCCCCTGGCCACATCCTTTGTCCATTTTCCCTGGGAAAGAAAATTCACAGGTCCAGGTTCCTGATGTCAGTTTGTAGGGCTCTCTTGGGTCTATCAGGGCAGCACAAGTTTGAGTTGGGGAAAATTTCGGTCTGGGGTCCATCCTTCGATATAAGGATTTTTTGCAGTCAGGTCCTGGGCCAGGGGCCCTTGGGCACATCCTTTGTCCATTTTCCCTGGGAAAGAAAACTCACAGGTCCAGGTTCCTGATGTCAGTTTGTAGGGCTCTCTTGGGTCAATCAGGGCAGCACAAGTTTGAGGTGGGGACAACTTTGGTCTGGGGTCCATCCTTCGATATAAGGATTTTTTGAAGATAGGTCCTGGGCCAGGGGACCTTGGGCAGATCCTTTGTCCCTTTTCCCTGGAAAAGAAAACTCACAGGTCCAGGTTCCTGATGTCAGTTTGTAGGGCTCCCTTGGGTCTATCATGGCAGCACAAGTTTGAGGTGGGGACAACTTTGGTCTGGGGTCCATCCTTCGATATAAGGATTTTTTGCAGTCAGGTCCAGGGCCAGGGGCCCCTAGGCACATGCTTTGTCCCTTTTCCCTGGGAAAGAAAACTCACAGGTCCAGGTTCCTGATGTCAGTTTGTAGGGCTCCCTTGGGTCTATCAGGGCAGCACAAGTTTGAGGTGGGGACAACTTCGGTCTGGGGTCCATCCTTCGATATAAGGATTTTTTGCAGTCAGGTCCCAGCCCAGGGGTTTCTGGGCACATGTTTGTCCCTTTTCCCTGGGAAAGAAAACTCACAGGTCCAGGTTCCTGATGTCAGTTTGTAGTGCTCCCTTGGGTCTATCAGGGCAGCACAAGTTTGAGGTGGGGATAACTCTGGTCTGGGGTCGATCCTTCGATATAAGGATTTTTTGCAGTCAGGTCCTGGGCCAGGGGCCCCTGGGTACATGCTTTGTCCCTTTTCCCTGGGAAAGAAAACTCACAGGTCCAGATTCCTGATGTCAGTTTGTAGGGCTCCCTTGGGTCTATATGGGCAGCACAAGTTTGAGGTGGGGACAACTTTGGTCTGGGGTCCATCCTTCGATATATAAGGATTTTTTGCAGTCAGGTTCCAGACCAGGGGTTCCTGGGCACATCCTTTGTCCCTTTTCCCTGGGAAAGAAAACTCACATGTCCAGGTTCCTGATGTCAGTTTGTAGGGCTCCCTTGGGTCTATCAGGGCAGCACAAGTTGGAGGTGGGGACAACTTCGGTCTGGGGTCCATCCTTCGATATATAAGGATTTTTTCCAGTCAGGTCCCAGCCCAGGGGTTCCTGGGCACAACCTTTGTCCCTTTTCCCTGGGAAAGAAAACTCACAGGTCCAGGTTCCTGATGTCAGTTTGTAGGGCTCCCTTGGGTCTATCAGGGCAGCACAAGTTTGAGGTGGGGACAACTTTGGTCTGTGATCCATCCTTCGATATAAGGATTTTTTGCAGTCAGGTCCTGGGCCAGGGGCCCCTGGGCACATCCTTTGTCCCTTTTCCCTGGGAAAGAAAACTCACCAGTCCAGGTTCCTGATGTCAGTTTGTAGGGCTCCCTTGGGTCTATCAGGGCAGCACAAGTTTGAGGTGGGGACAACTTTGGTCTGTGATCCATCCTACGATATAAGGATTTTTTGCAGTCAGGTCCTGGGCCAGGGGCCCCTGGGCACATCCTTTGTCCCTTTTCCCTGGGAAAGAAAACTCACCAGTCCAGGTTCCTGATGTCAGTTTGTAGGGCTCCCTTGGGTCTATCAGGGCAGCACAATTTTGAGGTGGGGACAACTTTGGTCTGGGGACCATCCTTCGATATAAGGATTTTTTGCAGTAATGGACCAGCCCAGGGCCAGGGACCCCTGGGCACATCCTTTGTCCCTTTTCCCTGGGAAAGAAAACTCACAGGTCCAGGTTCCTGATGTCAGTTTGTAGGGCGCCCTTGGGTCTATCAGGGCAGCACAAGTTTGAGGTGGGGACAACTTTGGTCTGTGATCCATCCTTCGATATAAGGATTTTTTGCAGTCAGGTCCTGGGCCAGGGGCCCCTGGGCACATGCTTTGGCCATTTTCCCTGGGAAAGAAAACTCACAGGTCCAGGTTCCTGATGTCAGTTTGTAGGGCTCTCTTGGATCTATCAGGGCAGCACACGTTTGAGGTGGGGACAACTTCGGTCTGGGGTCCATCCTTCGATATAAGGATTTTTTGCAGTCAGGCATTAGCGCATGGCCTGGGGCCCCTGGGCACATCCTTTGGCCATTTTCCCTGGGAAAGAAAACTCACAGGTCCAGGTTCCTGATGTCAGTTTGTAGGGCTCCCTTGGGTCTATCAGGGCAGCACAAGTTTGAGGTGGGGACAACTTTGGTCTGGGATCCATCCTTTGATATAAGGATTTTTTGCAGTCAGGTCCCAGCCCAGGGGCCCCTGGGCACATCCTTTGTCCCATTTCCCTGGGAAAGAAAACTCACCAGTCCAGATTCCTGATGTCAGTTTGTAGGGCTACCTTGCGTCTATCAGGGCAGCACAAGTTTGAGGTGGGGACAACTTCGGTCTACGATCAATCCTTCGATATAAGGATTTTTTGCAGTCAGGTTCCAGCGCATTGCCAGGGGCCCCTGGCCACATCCTTTGTCCATTTTCCCTGGGAAAGAAAATTCACAGGTCCAGGTTCCTGATGTCAGTTTGTAGGGCTCCCTTGGGTCTATCAGGGCAGCACAAGTTTGAGTTGGGGAAAATTTCGGTCTGGGGTCCATCTCTCGATATAAGGATTTTTTGCCGTCAGGTCCTGGGCCAGGGGCCCTTGGGCACATCCTTTGTCCATTTTCCCTGGGAAAGAAAACTCACAGGTCCAGGTTCCTGATGTCAGTTTTTAGGGCTCTCTTGGGTCAATCAGGGCAGCACAAGTTTGAGGTGGGGACAACTTTGTTCTGGGGTCCATCCTTCGATATAAGGATTTTTTGAAGATAGGTCCTGGGCCAGGGGACCTTGGGCAGATCCTTTGTCCCTTTTCCCTGGAAAAGAAAACTCACAGGTCCAGGTTCCTGATGTCAGTTTGTAGGGCTCCCTTGGGTCTATCATGGCAGCACAAGTTTGAGGTGGGGACAACTTTGGTCTGGGGTCCATCCTTCGATATAAGGATTTTTTGCAGTCAGGTCCAGGGCCAGGGGCCCCTAGGCACATGCTTTGTCCCTTTTCCCTGGGAAAGAAAACTCACAGGTCCAGGTTCCTGATGTCAGTTTGTAGGGCTCTCCTGGGTCTATCAGGGCTGCACAAGTTTGAGGTGGGGACAACTTTGGTCTGGGATCCATCCTTCGATATAAGGATTTTTCTCAGTCAGGCATTAGCGCATGGCCTGGGGCCCCTGGGCACATCCTTTGGCCATTTTCCCTGGGAAAGAAAACTCACAGGTCCAGGTTCCTGATGTCAGTTTGTAGGGCTCCCTTGGGTCTATCAGGGCAGCACAAGTTTGAGGTGGGGACAACTTTGGTCTGGGGTCCATCCTTCGATATAAGGATTTTTTGCAGTCAGGTCCTGGGCCAGGGGCCCCTGGGCACATGCTTTGTCCCTTTTCCCTGGGAAAGAAAACTCACAGGTCCAGGTTCCTGATGTCAGTTTGTAGGGCTCCCTTGGGTCTATCAGGGCAGCACAAGTTTGAGGTGGGGACAACTCTGGTCTGGGGTCCATCCTTCGATATAAGGATTTTTTGCAGTCAGGTCCTGGGCCAGGGGCCCCTGGGTACATGCTTTGTCCCTTTTCCCTGGGAAAGAAAACTCACAGGTCCAGATTCCTGATGTCAGTTTGTAGGGCTCCCTTGGGTCTATCAGGGCAGCACAAGTTTGAGGTGGGGACAACTTTGGTCTGGGGTCCATCCTTCGATATATAAGGATTTTTTGCAGTCAGGTTCCAGACCAGGGGTTCCTGGGCACATCCTTTGTCCCTTTTCCCTGGGAAAGAAAACTCACAGGTCCAGGTTCCTGATGTCAGTTTGTAGGGCTCCCTTGGGTCTATCAGGGCAGCACAAGTTTGAGGTGGGGACAACTTTGGTCTGTGATCCATCCTTCGATATAAGGATTTTTTGCAGTCAGGTCCTGGGCCAGGGGCCCCTGGGCACATCCTTTGTCCCTTTTCCCTGGGAAAGAAAACTCACCAGTCCAGGTTCCTGATGTCAGTTTGTAGGGCTCCCTTGGGTCTATCAGGGCAGCACAATTTTGAGGTGGGGACAACTTTGGTCTGGGGTCCATCCTTCGATATAAGGATTTTTTACATTCAGGTCCCGGGCCAGTGGCCCCTGGGCACATCCTTTGTCCATTTCCCCTGGGAAAGAAAACTCACAGGTCCAGGTTCCTGATGTCAGTTTGTAGGGCTCTCTTGGATCTATCAGGGCAGCACAAGTTTGAGGTGGGGACAACTTTGTTCTGGGGTCCATCCTTCGATATAAGGATTTTTTGCAGTCAGGTCCTCGGCCAGGGGCCCCTGGGCACATGCTTTTTCCCTTTTGCCTGGGAAAGAAAACCCACCAGTCCAGGTTCCTGATGTCAGTTTGTAGGGCTCCCTTGGGTCTATCAGGGCAGCACAAGTTTGAGGTGGGGACAACTTCGGTCTGGGGTCCATCCTTCGATATATAAGGATTTTTTCCAGTCAGGTCCCAGCCCAGGGGTTCCTGGGCACATGCTTTGTCCCTTTTCCCTGGGAAAGAAAACTCACAGGTCCAGGTTCCTGATGTCAGTTTGTAGGGCTCCCTTGGGTCTATCAGAGCAGCACAAGTTTGAGGTGGGTACATCTTCAGTCTGTGATCCATCCTTCGATATAAGGATTTTTTGCAGTCAGGTCCTGGGCCAGGGGCCCCTGGGCACATGCTTTGTCCCTTTTCCCTGGGAAAGAAAACTCACAGGTCCAGGTTCCTGATGTCAGTTTGTAGGGCTCCCTTGGGTCTATCAGGGCAGCACAAGTTTGAGGTGGGGACAACTTTGGTCTGGGGTCCATCCTTCGATATAAGGATTTTTTACATTCAGGTCCCGGGCCAGTGGCCCCTGGGCACATCCTTTGTCCATTTCCCCTGGGAAAGAAAACTCACAGGTCCAGGTTCCTGATGTCAGTTTGTAGGGCTCTCTTGGATCTATCAGGGCAGCACAAGTTTGAGGTGGGGACAACTTTGTTCTGGGGTCCATCCTTCGATATAAGGATTTTTTGCAGTCAGGTCCTCGGCCAGGGGCCCCTGGGCACATGCTTTTTCCCTTTTGCCTGGGAAAGAAAACCCACCAGTCCAGGTTCCTGATGTCAGTTTGTAGGGCTCCCTTGGGTCTATCAGGGCAGCACAAGTTTGAGGTGGGGACAACTTCGGTCTGGGGTCCATCCTTCGATATATAAGGATTTTTTCCAGTCAGGTCCCAGCCCAGGGGTTCCTGGGCACATGCTTTGTCCCTTTTCCCTGGGAAAGAAAACTCACAGGTCCAGGTTCCTGATGTCAGTTTGTAGGGCTCCCTTGGGTCTATCAGAGCAGCACAAGTTTGAGGTGGGTACATCTTCAGTCTGTGATCCATCCTTCGATATAAGGATTTTTTGCAGTCAGGTCCTGGGCCAGGGGCCCCTGGGCACATGCTTTGTCCCTTTTCCCTGGGAAAGAAAACTCACAGGTCCAGGTTCCTGATGTCAGTTTGTAGGGCTCCCTTGGGTCTATCAGGGCAGCACAAGTTTGAGGTGGGGACAACTTTGGTCTGGGGTCCATCCTTCGATATAAGGATTTTTTGCAGTCAGGTCCTCGGCCAGGGGCCCCAGGGCACATCCTTTGTCCATTTTCCCTGGGAAAGAAAATTCACAGGTCCAGGTTCCTGATGTCAGTTAGTAGGGCTCTCTTGGATCTATCAGGGCAGCACAAGTTGGAGGTGGGGACAACTTTGTTCTGGGGTCCATCCTTCGATATAAGGATATTTGCAGTCAGGTCCCGGGCCAGGGGCCCCTGGGCACATCCTTTGTCCCTTTTCCCTGGGAAAGAAAACTCACAGGTCCAGGTTCCTGATGTCAGTTTGTAGGGCTCCCTTGGGTCTATCAGGGCAGCACAAGTTTGAGGTGGGGACAACTTTGGTCTGGGGTCCATCCTTCGATATAAGGATTTTTTGCAGTCAGGTCCCGGGCCAGGGGCCCCTGGGCACATGCTTTGTCCCTTTTCCCTGGGAAAGAAAACTCACCAGTCCAGGTTCCTGATGTCAGTTTGTAGGGCTCCCTTGGGTCTATCAGGGCTGCACAATTTTGAGGTGGGGACAACTTTGGTCTGGGGTCCATCCTTCGATATAAGGATTTTTTGAAGACAGGTCCTGGGCCAGGGGCCCTTGGGCACATCCTTTGTCCCTTTTCCCTGGGAAAGAAAACTCACAGGTCCAGGTTCCTGATGTCAGTTTGTAGGGCTCTCTTGGGTCTATCAGGGCGGCACAATTTTGAGGTGGGGACAACTTTGGTCTGGGATCCATCCTTCGATATAAGGACTTTTTGCAGTCAGGTCCCATTCAGGGGCCCCTGGGCACATCCTTTGTCCCTTTTCCCTGGGAAAGAAAACTCACAGGTCCAGGTTCCTGATGTCAGTTTGTAGGGCTCCCTTGGGTCTATCAGGGCAGCACAAGATTGAGGTGGGGACAACTTCGGTCTGGGGTCCATCCTTCGATATATAAGCATTTTTTCCAGTCAGGTCCTAGCCCAGGGGCCCCTGGGCACATCCTTTGTCCCTTTTCCCTGGGAAAGAAAACTCACAGGTCCAGGTTCCTGATGTCAGTTTGTAGGGCTCCCTTGGGTCTATCATGGCAGCACAAGATTGAGGTGGGGACAACTTTGGTCTGGGGTCCATCCTTCGATATAAGGATTTTTTGCAGTCAGGTCCAGGGCCAGGGGCCCCTAGGCACATGCTTTGTCCCTTTTCCCTGGGAAAGAAACCTCACCAGTCCAGGTTCCTGATGTCAGTTTGTAGGGCTCCCTTAAGTCTATCAGGGCAACACAAGTTTGAGTTGGGGACAACCTAAGTCTGTGATCCATCCTTCGATATAAGGATTTTTTGCAGTCAGGTCCTGGGCCAGGGGCCCCTGGGCACATGCTTTGTCCCTTTTCCCTGGGAAAGAAAACTCACAGGTCCAGGTTCCTGATGTCAGTTTGTAGGGCTCCCTTGGGTCTATCAGGGCAGCACAAGTTTGAGGTGGGGATAACTTCGGTCTGGGGTCCATCCTTCGATATATAAGGATTTTTTGCAGTCAGGTCCCAGACCAGGGGTTCCTGGGCACATCCTTTGTCCCTTTTCCCTGGGAAAGAAAACTCACAGGTACAGGTTCCTGATGTCAGTTTGTAGGGCTCTCTTGGGTCTATCAGGGCAGCACAAGTTGGAGGTGGGGACAACTTTGTTCTGGGGTCCATCCTTCGATATAAGGATATTTGCAGTCAGGTCCCGGGCCAGGGGCCCCTGGGCACATCCTTTGTCCCTTTTCCCTGGGAAAGAAAACTCACAGGTCCAGGTTCCTGATGTCAGTTTGTAGGGCTCCCTTGGGTCTATCAGGGCAGCACAAGTTTGAGGTGGGGACAACTTTGGTCTGGGGTCCATCCTTCGATATAAGGATTTTTTGCAGTCAGGTCCCGGGCCAGGGGCCCCTGGGCACATGCTTTGTCCCTTTTCCCTGGGAAAGAAAACTCACCAGTCCAGGTTCCTGATGTCAGTTTGTAGGGCTCCCTTGGGTCTATCAGGGCTGCACAATTTTGAGGTGGGGACAACTTTGGTCTGGGGTCCATCCTTCGATATAAGGATTTTTTGAAGACAGGTCCTGGGCCAGGGGCCCTTGGGCACATCCTTTGTCCCTTTTCCCTGGGAAAGAAAACTCACAGGTCCAGGTTCCTGATGTCAGTTTGTAGGGCTCTCTTGGGTCTATCAGGGCGGCACAATTTTGAGGTGGGGACAACTTTGGTCTGGGATCCATCCTTCGATATAAGGACTTTTTGCAGTCAGGTCCCATTCAGGGGCCCCTGGGCACATCCTTTGTCCCTTTTCCCTGGGAAAGAAAACTCACAGGTCCAGGTTCCTGATGTCAGTTTGTAGGGCTCCCTTGGGTCTATCAGGGCAGCACAAGATTGAGGTGGGGACAACTTCGGTCTGGGGTCCATCCTTCGATATATAAGCATTTTTTCCAGTCAGGTCCTAGCCCAGGGGCCCCTGGGCACATCCTTTGTCCCTTTTCCCTGGGAAAGAAAACTCACAGGTCCAGGTTCCTGATGTCAGTTTGTAGGGCTCCCTTGGGTCTATCATGGCAGCACAAGATTGAGGTGGGGACAACTTTGGTCTGGGGTCCATCCTTCGATATAAGGATTTTTTGCAGTCAGGTCCAGGGCCAGGGGCCCCTAGGCACATGCTTTGTCCCTTTTCCCTGGGAAAGAAACCTCACCAGTCCAGGTTCCTGATGTCAGTTTGTAGGGCTCCCTTAAGTCTATCAGGGCAACACAAGTTTGAGTTGGGGACAACCTAAGTCTGTGATCCATCCTTCGATATAAGGATTTTTTGCAGTCAGGTCCTGGGCCAGGGGCCCCTGGGCACATGCTTTGTCCCTTTTCCCTGGGAAAGAAAACTCACAGGTCCAGGTTCCTGATGTCAGTTTGTAGGGCTCCCTTGGGTCTATCAGGGCAGCACAAGTTTGAGGTGGGGATAACTTCGGTCTGGGGTCCATCCTTCGATATATAAGGATTTTTTGCAGTCAGGTCCCAGACCAGGGGTTCCTGGGCACATCCTTTGTCCCTTTTCCCTGGGAAAGAAAACTCACAGGTACAGGTTCCTGATGTCAGTTTGTAGGGCTCTCTTGGGTCTATCAGGGCAGCACAAGTTTCAGGTGGGGACAACTTTGGTCTGGGGTCCATCCTTCGATATAAGGATTTTTTGCAGTCAGGTCCTGGGCCAGGGGCCCCTGGGCACATGCTTTGTCCCTTTTCCCTGGGAAAGAAAACTCACCAGTCCAGGTTCCTGATGTCAGTTTGTAGGGCTCCCTTGGGTCTATCAGGGCAGCACAAGTTTGAGGTGGGGACAACTTTGTTCTGGGGTCCATCCTTCGATATAAGGACTTTTCTCAGTCAGGTCCCGGGCCAGGGTCCCCTGTGCACATCCTTTGTCCCTTTTCCCTGGGAAAGAAAACTCACAGGTCCAGGTTCCTGATGTCAGTTTGTAGGGCTCTCTTGGGTCTATCAGGGCAGCACAATTTTGAGGTGGGGACAACTTTGGTCTGGGATCCATCCTTCGATATAAGGACTTTTTGCAGTCAGGTCCAAGCCCAGGGGCCCCTGGGCACATGCTTTGTCCCTTTTCCCTGGGAAAGAAAATTCACAGGTCCAGGTTCCTGATGTCAGTTTGTAGGGCTCCCTTGGGTCTATCAGGGCAGCACAAGATTGAGGTGGGGACAACTTCGGTCTGGGGTCCATCCTTCGATATATAAGGATTTTTTCCAGTCAGGTCCCAACCCAGGGGTTCCTGGGCACATCCTTTGTCCCTTTTCCTTGGGAAAGAAAACTCACAGGTCCAGGTTCCTGATGTCAGTTTGTAGGGCTCCCTTGGGTCTATCATGGCAGCACAAGTTTGAGGTGGGGACAACTTTGGTCTGGGGTCCATCCTTCGATATAAGGATTTTTTGCAGTCAGGTCCAGGGCCAGGGGCCCCTAGGCACATGCTTTGTCCCTTTTCCCTGGGAAAGAAAACTCACAGGTCCAGGTTCCTGATGTCAGTTTGTAGGGCTCCCTTAAGTCTATCAGGGCAACACAAGTTTGAGTTGGGGACAACCTAAGTCTGTGATCCATCCTTCGATATAAGGATTTTTTGCAGTCAGGTCCTGGGCCAGGGGCCCCTGGGCACATGCTTTGTCCCTTTTCCCTGGGAAAGAAAACTCACAGGTCCAGGTTCCTGATGTCAGTTTGTAGGGCTCCCTTGGGTCTATCAGGGCAGCACAAGTTTGAGTTGGGGAAAATTTCGGTCTGGGGTCCATCTCTCGATATAAGGATTTTTTGCAGTCAGGTCCTGGGCCAGGGGCCCTTGGGCACATCCTTTGTCCATTTTCCCTGGGAAAGAAAACTCACAGGTCCAGGTTCCTGATGTCAGTTTGTTGGGCTCTCTTGGGTCAATCAGGGCAGCACAAGTTTGAGGTGGGGACAACTTTGGTCTGGGATCCATCCTTCGATATAAGGATTTTTTGAAGATAGGTCCTGGGCCAGGGGACCTTGGGCAGATCCTTTGTCCCTTTTCCCTGGAAAAGAAAACTCACAGGTCCAGGTTCCTGATGTCAGTTTGTAGGGCTCCCTTGGGTCTATCAGGGCAGCACAAGTTTGAGGTGGGGACAACTTCGGTCTGGGGTCCATCCTTCGATATATAAGGATTTTTTCCAGTCAGGTCCCAGCCCAGGGGTTCCTGGGCACATCCTTTGTCCCTTTTCCCTGGGAAAGAAAACTCACAGGTCCAGGTTCCTGATGTCAGTTTGTAGGGCTCCCTTGGGTCTATCAGGGCAGCACAAGTTTGAGGTGGGGACAACTTTGGTCTGGGGTCCATCCTTCGATATAAGGATTTTTTGCAGTCAGGTCCAGGGCCAGGGGCCCCTAGGCACATGCTTTGTCCCTTTTCCATGGGAAAGAAAACTCACAGGTCCAGGTTCCTGATGTCAGTTTGTAGGGCTCCCTGAAGTCTATCAGGGCAACACAAGTTTGAGTTGGGGACAACCTAAGTCTGTGATCCATCCTTCGATATAAGGATTTTTTGCAGTCAGGTCCTGGGCCAGGGGCCCCTGGGCACATGCTTTGTCCCTTTTCCCTGGGAAAGAAAACTCACAGGTCCAGGTTCCTGATGTCAGTTTGTAGGGCTCCCTTGGGTCTATCAGGGCTCCAAAAGTTTGAGGTGGGGACAACTTCGGTCTGTGATCCATCCTTTGATATAAGGATTTTTTGCAGTCAGGTCCCAGCCCAGGGGTTCCTGGGCACATGTTTGTCCCTTTTCCCTGGGAAAGAAAACTCACAGGTCCAGGTTCCTGATGTCAGTTTGTAGGGCTCCCTTGGGTCTATCATGGCAGCACAAATTTGAGGTGGGGACAACTTTGGTCTGGGGTCCATCCTTCGATATAAGGATTTTTTGCAGTCAGGTCCTGGGCCAGGGGCCCCTGGGCACATCCTTTGTCCCTTTTCCCTGGGAAAGAAAACTCACAGGTCCAGGTTCCTGATGTCAGTTTGTAGGGCTCCCTTGGGTCTATCAGGGCAGCACAAGTTTGAGGTGGGGACAACTTTGGTCTGGGGTCCATCCTTCGATATAAGGATTTTTTGCAGTCAGGTCCTGGGTCAGATTCACCTGGGCACATCCTTTGTACCTTTTCCCTGGGAAAGAAAACTCACAGGTCCAGGTTCCTGATGTCAGTTTGTAGGGCTCCCTTGGGTCTATCAGAGCAGCACAAGTTTGAGGTGGGTACATCTTCAGTCTGTGATCCATCCTTCGATATAAGGATTTTTTGCAGTCAGGTCCTGGGCCAGGGGCCCCAGGGCACATCCTTTGGCCATTTTCCCTGGGAAAGAAAACTCACAGGTCCAGGTTCCTGATGTCAATTTGTAGGGCTCCCTTAAGTCTATCAGGGCAACACAAGTTTGAGTTGGGGACAACCTAAGTCTGTGATCCATCCTTCGATATAAGGATTTTTTGCAGTCAGGTCCTGGGCCAGGGGCCCCTGGGCACATGCTTTGTCCCTTTTCCCTGGGAAAGAAAACTCACAGGTCCAGGTTCCTGATGTCAGTTTGTAGGGCTCCCTTGGGTCTATCAGGGCAGCACAAGTTTGAGGTGGGGACAACTTCGGTCTGGGGTCCATCCTTCGATATAAGGATTTTTTGCAGTCAGGTCCCAGCCCAGGGGTTTCTGGGCACATGTTTGTCCCTTTTCCCTGGGAAAGAAAACTCACAGGTCCAGGTTCCTGATGTCAGTTTGTAGGGCTCCCTTGGGTCTATCATGGCAGCAAAAATTTGAGGTGGGGACAACTTTGGTCTGGGGTCCATCCTTCGATATAAGGATTTTTTGCAGTCAGGTCCTGGGTCAGATTCACCTGGGCACATGCTTTGTCCCTTTTCCCTGGGAAAGAAAACTCACAGCTCCAGGTTCCTGATGTCAGTTTGTAGGGCTCCCTTGCGTCTATCAGGGCAGCACAAGTTTGAGGTGGGGACAACTTCGGTGTACGATCAATCCTTCGATATAAGGATTTTTTGCAGTCAGGTTCCAGCGCATTGCCAGGGGCCCCTGGCCACATCCTTTGTCCATTTTCCCTGGGAAAGAAAATTCACAGGTCCAGGTTCCTGATGTCAGTTTGTAGGGCTCTCTTGGGTCTATCAGGGCAGCACAAGTTTGAGTTGGGGAAAATTTCGGTCTGGGGTCCATCCTTCGATATAAGGATTTTTTGCAGTCAGGTCCTGGGCCAGGGGCCCTTGGGCACATCCTTTGTCCATTTTCCCTGGGAAAGAAAACTCACAGGTCCAGGTTCCTGATGTCAGTTTGTAGGGCTCTCTTGGGTCAATCAGGGCAGCACAAGTTTGAGGTGGGGACAACTTTGTTCTGGGGTCCATCCTTCGATATAAGGATTTTTTGAAGATAGGTCCTGGGCCAGGGGACCTTGGGCAGATCCTTTGTCCCTTTTCCCTGGAAAAGAAAACTCACAGGTCCAGGTTCCTGATGTCAGTTTGTAGGGCTCCCTTGGGTCTATCATGGCAGCACAAGTTTGAGGTGGGGACAACTTTGGTCTGGGGTCCATCCTTCGATATAAGGATTTTTTGCAGTCAGGTCCAGGGCCAGGGGCCCCTAGGCACATGCTTTGTCCCTTTTCCCTGGGAAAGAAAACTCACAGGTCCAGGTTCCTGATGTCAGTTTGTAGGGCTCCCTTGGGTCTATCAGGGCAGCACAAGTTTGAGGTGGGGACAACTTCGGTCTGGGGTCCATCCTTCGATATAAGGATTTTTTGCAGTCAGGTCCCAGCCCAGGGGTTTCTGGGCACATGTTTGTCCCTTTTCCCTGGGAAAGAAAACTCACAGGTCCAGGTTCCTGATGTCAGTTTGTAGTGCTCCCTTGGGTCTATCAGGGCAGCACAAGTTTGAGGTGGGGATAACTCTGGTCTGGGGTCGATCCTTCGATATAAGGATTTTTTGCAGTCAGGTCCTGGGCCAGGGGCCCCTGGGTACATGCTTTGTCCCTTTTCCCTGGGAAAGAAAACTCACAGGTCCAGATTCCTGATGTCAGTTTGTAGGGCTCCCTTGGGTCTATATGGGCAGCACAAGTTTGAGGTGGGGACAACTTTGGTCTGGGGTCCATCCTTCGATATATAAGGATTTTTTGCAGTCAGGTTCCAGACCAGGGTTTCCTGGGCACATCCTTTGTCCCTTTTCCCTGGGAAAGAAAACTCACATGTCCAGGTTCCTGATGTCAGTTTGTAGGGCTCCCTTGGGTCTATCAGGGCAGCACAAGTTGGAGGTGGGGACAACTTCGGTCTGGGGTCCATCCTTCGATATATAAGGATTTTTTCCAGTCAGGTCCCAGCCCAGGGGTTCCTGGGCACAACCTTTGTCCCTTTTCCCTGGGAAAGAAAACTCACAGGTCCAGGTTCCTGATGTCAGTTTGTAGGGTTCCCTTGGGTCTATCAGGGCAGCACAAGTTTGAGGTGGGGACAACTTTGGTCTGTGATCCATCCTTCGATATAAGGATTTTTTGCAGTCAGGTCCTGGGCCAGGGGCCCCTGGGCACATCCTTTGTCCCTTTTCCCTGGGAAAGAAAACTCACCAGTCCAGGTTCCTGATGTCAGTTTGTAGGGCTCCCTTGGGTCTATCAGGGCAGCACAAGTTTGAGGTGGGGACAACTTTGGTCTGTGATCCATCCTACGATATAAGGATTTTTTGCAGTCAGGTCCTGGGCCAGGGGCCCCTGGGCACATCCTTTGTCCCTTTTCCCTGGGAAAGAAAACTCACCAGTCCAGGTTCCTGATGTCAGTTTGTAGGGCTCCCTTGGGTCTATCAGGGCAGCACAATTTTGAGGTGGGGACAACTTTGGTCTGGGGACCATCCTTCGATATAAGGATTTTTTGCAGTAATGGACCAGCCCAGGGCCAGGGACCCCTGGGCACATCCTTTGTCCCTTTTCCCTGGGAAAGAAAACTCACAGGTCCAGGTTCCTGATGTCAGTTTGTAGGGCGCCCTTGGGTCTATCAGGGCAGCACAAGTTTGAGGTGGGGACAACTTTGGTCTGTGATCCATCCTTCGATATAAGGATTTTTTGCAGTCAGGTCCTGGGCCAGGGGCCCCTGGGCACATGCTTTGGCCATTTTCCCTGGGAAAGAAAACTCACAGGTCCAGGTTCCTGATGTCAGTTTGTAGGGCTCTCTTGGATCTATCAGGGCAGCACACGTTTGAGGTGGGGACAACTTCGGTCTGGGGTCCATCCTTCGATATAAGGATTCTTTGCAGTCAGGTCCAGGGCCAGGGGCCCCTAGGCACATGCTTTGTCCCTTTTCCCTGGGAAAGAAAACTCACAGGTCCAGGTTCCTGATGTCAGTTTGTAGGGCTCTCTTGGGTCTATCAGGGCTGCACAAGTTTGAGGTGGGGACAACTTTGGTCTGGGATCCATCCTTCGATATAAGGATTTTTTGCAGTCAGGTCCTCGGCCAGGGGCCCCTGGGCACATGCTTTTTCCCTTTTCCCTGGGAAAGAAAACTCACAGGTCCAGGTTCCTGATGTCAGTTTGTAGGGCTCCCTTGGGTCTATCAGAGCAGCACAAGTTTGAGGTGGGTACATCTTCAGTCTGTGATCCATCCTTCGATATAAGGATTTTTTGCAGTCAGGTCCTGGGCCAGGGGCCCCTGGGCACATGCTTTGTCCCTTTTCCCTGGGAAAGAAAACTCACAGGTCCAGGTTCCTGATGTCAGTTTGTAGGGCTCCCTTGGGTCTATCAGGGCAGCACAAGTTGGAGGTGGGGACAACTTTGGTCTGGGGTCCATCCTTCGATATAAGGATTTTTTGCAGTCAGGTCCTCGGCCAGGGGCCCCTGGGCACATCCTTTGTCCATTTTCCCTGGGAAAGAAAGCTCACAGGTCCAGGTTCCTGATGTCAGTTAGTAGGGCTCTCTTGGATCTATCAGGGCAGCACAAGTTGGAGGTGGGGACAACTTTGTTCTGGGGTCCATCCTTCGATATAAGGATATTTGCAGTCAGGTCCCGGGCCAGGGCCCCCTGGGCACATCCTTTGTCCCTTTTCCCTGGGAAAGAAAACTCACAGGTCCAGGTTCCTGATGTCAGTTTGTAGGGCTCCCTTGGGTCTATCAGGGCAGCACAAGTTTGAGGTGGGGACAACTTTGGTCTGGGGTCCATCCTTCGATATAAGGATTTTTTGCAGTCAGGTCCCGGGCCAGGGGCCCCTGGGCACATGCTTTGTCCCTTTTCCCTGGGAAAGAAAACTCACCAGTCCAGGTTCCTGATGTCAGTTTGTAGGGTTTTCTTGGGTCTATCAGGGCTGCACAATTTTGAGGTGGGGACAACTTTGGTCTGGGGACCATCCTTCGATATAAGGATTTTTTGCAGTCAGGTCCAAGCCCAGGGGCCCCTGGGCACATCCTTTGTCCCTTTTCCCTGGGAAAGAAAGCTCACAGGTCCAGGTTCCTGATGTCAGTTTGTAGGGCTCCCTTGGGTCTATCAGGGCAGCACAAGATTGAGGTGGGGACAACTTCGGTCTGGGGTCCATCCTTCGATATATAAGGATTTTTTCCAGTCAGGTCCCAGCCCAGGGGTTCCTGGGCACATCCTTTGTCCCTTTTCCCTGGGAAAGAAAACTCACTGGTCCAGGTTCTTGATGTCAGTTTGTAGGGCTCCCTTGGGTCTATCATGGCAGCACAAGTTTGAGGTGGGGACATCTTTGGTCTGGGGTCCATCCTTCGATATAAGGATTTTTTGCAGTCAGGTCCAGGGCCAGGGGCCCCTAGGCACATGCTTTGTCCCTTTTCCCTGGGAAAGAAAACTCACCAGTCCAGGTTCCTGATGTCAGTTTGTAGGGCTCTCTTGGGTCTATCAGGGCAGCACAAGTTTGAGGTGGGGACAACTTTGGTCTGGGATCCATCCTTCGATATAAGGATTTTTCTCAGTCAGGCATTAGCGCATGGCCTGGGGCCCCTGGGCACATGCTTTGTCCCTTTTCCCTGGGAAAGAAAACTCACAGGTCCAGGTTCCTGATGTCAGTTTGTAGGGCTCCCTTGGGTCTATCATGGCAGCACAAGTTTGAGGTGGGGACATCTTTGGTCTGGGGTCCATCCTTCGATATAAGGATTTTTTGAAGACAGGTCCTGGGCCAGGGGCCCTTGGGCACATCCTTTGTCCCTTTTCCCTGGGAAAGAAAACTCACAGGTCAGGTTCCTGATGTCAGTTTGTAGGGCGCCCTTGGGTCTATCAGGGCAGCACAAGTTTGAGGTGAGGACAACTTTGGTCTGTGAGCCATCCTTCGATATAAGGATTTTTTGCAGTCAGGTCCTGGGCCAGGGGCCCCTGGGCACATCCTTTGGCCATTTTCCCTGGGAAAGAAAACTCACCAGTCCAGGTTCCTGATGTCAGTTTGTAGGGCTCTCTTGGATCTATCAGGGCAGCACAAGTTTGAGGTGGGGACAACTTTGGTCTGGGGTCCATCCTTCGATAACAGAATTTTTTGCAGTCAGGTCCCGGGCCAGGGGCCCTTGTGCACATCCTTTGTCACTTTTCCCTGGGAAAGAAAACTCACAGGTCCAGGTTCCTGATGTCAGTTTGTAGGGCTCTCTTGGGTCTATCAGGGAAGCACAATTTTGAGGTGGGTACAACTTTGGTCTGGGATCCATCCTTCGATATAAGGACTTTTTGCAGTCAGGTCCCAGCCCAAGGGCCCCTGGGCACATCCTTTGTCCATTTTCCCTGGGAAAGAAAACTCACAGGTCCAGGTTCCTGATGTCAGTTTGTAGGGCTCCCTTGGGTCTATCAGGGCAGCACAAGTTTGAGGTGGGGACAACTTCGGTCTGGGGTCCATCCTTCGATATATAAGCATTTTTTCCAGTCAGGTCCAAGCCCAGGGGCCCCTGGGCACATCCTTTGTCCCTTTTCCCTGGGAAAGAAAGCTCACAGGTCCAGGTTCCTGATGTCAGTTTGTAGGGCTCCCTTGGGTCTATCAGGGCAGCACAAGATTGAGGTGGGGACAACTTCGGTCTGGGGTCCATCCTTCGATATATAAGGATTTTTTCCAGTCAGGTCCCAGCCCAGGGGTTCCTGGGCACATCCTTTGTCCCTTTTCCCTGGGAAAGAAAACTCACTGGTCCAGGTTCTTGATGTCAGTTTGTAGGGCTCCCTTGGGTCTATCATGGCAGCACAAGTTTGAGGTGGGGACATCTTTGGTCTGGGGTCCATCCTTCGATATAAGGATTTTTTGCAGTCAGGTCCAGGGCCAGGGGCCCCTAGGCACATGCTTTGTCCCTTTTCCCTGGGAAAGAAAACTCACCAGTCCAGGTTCCTGATGTCAGTTTGTAGGGCTCTCTTGGGTCTATCAGGGCAGCACAAGTTTGAGGTGGGGACAACTTTGGTCTGGGATCCATCCTTCGATATAAGGATTTTTCTCAGTCAGGCATTAGCGCATGGCCTGGGGCCCCTGGGCACATCCTTTGGCCATTTTCCCTGGGAAAGAAAACTCACAGGTCCAGGTTCCTGATGTCAGTTTGTAGGGCTCCCTTGGGTCTATCATGGCAGCACAAGTTTGAGGTGGGGACAACTTTGGTCTGGGGTCCATCCTTCGATATAAGGATTTTTTGCAGTCAGGTCCTGGGCCAGGGGCCCCTAGGCACATGCTTTGTCCCTTTTCCCTGGGAAAGAAAACTCACCAGTCCAGGTTCCTGATGTCAGTTTGTAGGGCTCCCTTAAGTCTATCAGGGCAACACAAGTTTGAGTTAGGGACAACCTAAGTCTGTGATCCATCCTTCGATATAAGGATTTTTTGCAGTCAGGTCCTGGGCCAGGGGCCCCTGGGCACATGCTTTGTCCCTTTTCCCTGGGAAAGAAAACTCACAGGTCCAGGTTCCTGATGTCAGTTTGTAGGGCTCCCTTGGGTCTATCAGGGCAGCACAAGTTTGAGGTGGGGATAACTTCGGTCTGGGGTCCATCCTTCGATATATAAGGATTTTTTCCAGTCAGGTCCCAGACCAGGGGTTCCTGGGCACATCCTTTGTCCCTTTTCCCTGGGAAAGAAAACTCACAGGTTCAGGTTCCTGATGTCAGTTTGTAGGGCTCCCTTGGGTCTATCAGGGCAGCACAAGTTTCAGGTGGGGACAACTTTGGTCTGGGGTCCATCCTTCGATATAAGGATTTTTTGCAGTCAGGTCCTCGGCCAGGGGCCCCTGGGCACATGCTTTGTCCCTTTTCCCTGGGAAAGAAAACTCACCAGTCCAGGTTCCTGATGTCAGTTTGTAGGGCTCCCTTGGGTCTATCAGGGCAGCACAAGTTTGAGGTGGGGACAACTTTGTTCTGGGGTCCATCCTTCGATATAAGGACTTTTCTCAGTCAGGTCCCGGGCCAGGGGCCCCTGTGCACATCCTTTGTCCCTTTTCCCTGGGAAAGAAAACTCACAGGTCCAGGTTCCTGATGTCAGTTTGTAGGGCTCTCTTGGGTCTATCAGGGCAGCACAATTTTGA
This sequence comes from Lonchura striata, assembly GCF_046129695.1. NCBI lineage: Eukaryota > Metazoa > Chordata > Aves > Passeriformes > Estrildidae > Lonchura > Lonchura striata. The sequence goes on along the minus strand of NC_134608.1, from coordinate 63,104,898 downwards.
GGTGGGGACAACTTTGGTCTGGGATCCATCCTTCGATATAAGGACTTTTTGCAGTCAGGTCCAAGCCCAGGGGCCCCTGGGCACATGCTTTGTCCCTTTTCCCTGGGAAAGAAAACTCACAGGTCCAGGTTCCTGATGTCAGTTTGTAGGGCTCCCTTGGGTCTATCAGGGCAGCACAAGTTTGAGGTGGGGACAACTTCGGTCTGGGGTCCATCCTTCGATATATAAGGATTTTTTCCAGTCAGGTCCCAGCCCAGGGGTTCCTGGGCACATCCTTTGTCCCTTTTCCCTGGGAAAGAAAACTCACAGGTCCAGGTTCCTGATGTCAGTTTGTAGGGCTCCCTTGGGTCTATCATGGCAGCACAAGTTTGAGGTGGGGACAACTTTGGTCTGGGGTCCCTCCTTCGATATAAGGATTTTTTGCAGTCAGGTCCAGGGCCAGGGGCCCCTAGGCACATGCTTTGTCCCTTTTCCCTGGGAAAGAAAACTCACAGGTCCAGGTTCCTGATGTCAGTTTGTAGGGCTCCCTTAAGTCTATCAGGGCAACACAAGTTTGAGTTGGGGACAACCTAAGTCTGTGATCCATCCTTCGATATAAGGATTTTTTGCAGTCAGGTCCTGGGCCAGGGGCCCCTGGGCACATGCTTTGTCCCTTTTCCCTGGGAAAGAAAACTCACCAGTCCAGGTTCCTGATGTCAGTTTGTAGGGCTCCCTTGGGTCTATCAGGGCAGCACAAGTTTGAGGTGGGGACAACTTCGGTCTGGGGTCCATCCTTCGATATAAGGATTTTTTGCAGTCAGGTCCCAGCCCAGGGGTTCCTGGGCACATGTTTGTCCCTTTTCCCTGGGAAAGAAAACTCACAGGTCCAGGTTCCTGATGTCAGTTTGTAGGGCTCCCTTGGGTCTATCAGGGAAGCACAAGTTTGAGGTGGGGACAACTTTGGTCTGGGGTCCATCCTTCGATATAAGGATTTTTTGCAGTCAGGTCCTGGGCCAGGGGCCCCTGGGCACATGCTTTGTCCCTTTTCCCTGGGAAAGAAAACTCACCAGTCCAGGTTCCTGATGTCAGTTCGTAGGGCTTCCTTGGGTCTATCAGGGCAGCACAAGTTGGAGGTGGGGACAACTTTGGTCTGGGGTCCATCCTTCGATATAAGGATTTTTTGCAGTCAGGTCCTGGGTCAGATTCACCTGGGCACATCCTTTGTCCCTTTTCCCTGGGAAAGAAAACTCACAGGTCCAGGTTCCTGATGTCAGTTCGTAGGGCTCCCTTGGGTCTATCAGGGCAGCACAAGTTTGAGGTGGGGACAACTTTGGTCTGGGATCCATCCTTTGATATAAGGATTTTTCTCAGTCAGGGCCCAGCGCATGGCCTGGGGCCTTTGGGGACATCCTTTGGCCTTTTTCCGTGGGAAAGAAAACTCACAGGTCCAGGTTCCTGATGTCAGTTTGTAGGGCTCCCTTGGGTCTATCAGGGCAGCACAAGTTTGAGGTGGGGACAACTTTGGTCTGTGATCCATCCTTTGATATAAGGATTTTTTGCAGTCAGGCCCGAGCCCAGGGGCCCCTGGGCACATCCTTTGTCCCATTTCCCTGGGAAAGAAAACTCACCAGTCCAGATTCCTGATGTTAGTTTGTAGGGCTCCCTTGCGTCTATCAGGGCAGCACAAGTTTGAGGTGGGGACAACTTCGGTCTACGATCAATCCTTCGATATAAGGATTTTTTGCAGTCAGGTTCCAGCGCATTGCCAGGGGCCCCTGGCCACATCCTTTGTCCATTTTCCCTGGGAAAGAAAATTCACAGGTCCAGGTTCCTGATGTCAGTTTGTAGGGCTCTCTTGGGTCTATCAGGGCAGCACAAGTTTGAGGTGGGGACAACTTTGGTCTGGGGTCCATCCTTCGATATAAGGATTTTTTGCAGTCAGGTCCAGGGCCAGGGGCCCCTAGGCACATGCTTTGTCCCTTTTCCCTGGGAAAGAAAACTCACAGGTCCAGGTTCCTGATGTCAGTTTGTAGGGCTCCCTTGGGTCTATCAGGGCAGCACAAGTTTGAGGTGGGGACAACTTCGGTCTGGGGTCCATCCTTCGATATAAGGATTTTTTGCAGTCAGGTCCCAGCCCAGGGGTTTCTGGGCACATGTTTGTCCCTTTTCCCTGGGAAAGAAAACTCACAGGTCCAGGTTCCTGATGTCAGTTTGTAGTGCTCCCTTGGGTCTATCAGGGCAGCACAAGTTTGAGGTGGGGATAACTCTGGTCTGGGGTCGATCCTTCGATATAAGGATTTTTTGCAGTCAGGTCCTGGGCCAGGGGCCCCTGGGTACATGCTTTGTCCCTTTTCCCTGGGAAAGAAAACTCACAGGTCCAGATTCCTGATGTCAGTTTGTAGGGCTCCCTTGGGTCTATATGGGCAGCACAAGTTTGAGGTGGGGACAACTTTGGTCTGGGGTCCATCCTTCGATATATAAGGATTTTTTGCAGTCAGGTTCCAGACCAGGGTTTCCTGGGCACATCCTTTGTCCCTTTTCCCTGGGAAAGAAAACTCACATGTCCAGGTTCCTGATGTCAGTTTGTAGGGCTCCCTTGGGTCTATCAGGGCAGCACAAGTTGGAGGTGGGGACAACTTCGGTCTGGGGTCCATCCTTCGATATATAAGGATTTTTTCCAGTCAGGTCCCAGCCCAGGGGTTCCTGGGCACAACCTTTGTCCCTTTTCCCTGGGAAAGAAAACTCACAGGTCCAGGTTCCTGATGTCAGTTTGTAGGGTTCCCTTGGGTCTATCAGGGCAGCACAAGTTTGAGGTGGGGACAACTTTGGTCTGTGATCCATCCTTCGATATAAGGATTTTTTGCAGTCAGGTCCTGGGCCAGGGGCCCCTGGGCACATCCTTTGTCCCTTTTCCCTGGGAAAGAAAACTCACCAGTCCAGGTTCCTGATGTCAGTTTGTAGGGCTCCCTTGGGTCTATCAGGGCAGCACAAGTTTGAGGTGGGGACAACTTTGGTCTGTGATCCATCCTACGATATAAGGATTTTTTGCAGTCAGGTCCTGGGCCAGGGGCCCCTGGGCACATCCTTTGTCCCTTTTCCCTGGGAAAGAAAACTCACCAGTCCAGGTTCCTGATGTCAGTTTGTAGGGCTCCCTTGGGTCTATCAGGGCAGCACAATTTTGAGGTGGGGACAACTTTGGTCTGGGGACCATCCTTCGATATAAGGATTTTTTGCAGTAATGGACCAGCCCAGGGCCAGGAACCCCTGGGCACATCCTTTGTCCCTTTTCCCTGGGAAAGAAAACTCACAGGTCCAGGTTCCTGATGTCAGTTTGTAGGGCGCCCTTGGGTCTATCAGGGCAGCACAAGTTTGAGGTGGGGACAACTTTGGTCTGTGATCCATCCTTCGATATAAGGATTTTTTGCAGTCAGGTCCTGGGCCAGGGGCCCCTGGGCACATGCTTTGGCCATTTTCCCTGGGAAAGAAAACTCACAGGTCCAGGTTCCTGATGTCAGTTTGTAGGGCTCTCTTGGATCTATCAGGGCAGCACACGTTTGAGGTGGGGACAACTTCGGTCTGGGGTCCATCCTTCGATATAAGGATTCTTTGCAGTCAGGTCCAGGGCCAGGGGCCCCTAGGCACATGCTTTGTCCCTTTTCCCTGGGAAAGAAAACTCACAGGTCCAGGTTCCTGATGTCAGTTTGTAGGGCTCCCTTGGGTCTATCAGAGCAGCACAAGTTTGAGGTGGGTACATCTTCAGTCTGTGATCCATCCTTCGATATAAGGATTTTTTGCAGTCAGGTCCTGGGCCAGGGGCCCCTGGGCACATGCTTTGTCCCTTTTCCCTGGGAAAGAAAACTCACAGGTCCAGGTTCCTGATGTCAGTTTGTAGGGCTCCCTTGGGTCTATCAGGGCAGCACAAGTTGGAGGTGGGGACAACTTTGGTCTGGGGTCCATCCTTCGATATAAGGATTTTTTGCAGTCAGGTCCTCGGCCAGGGGCCCCTGGGCACATCCTTTGTCCATTTTCCCTGGGAAAGAAAGCTCACAGGTCCAGGTTCCTGATGTCAGTTAGTAGGGCTCTCTTGGATCTATCAGGGCAGCACAAGTTGGAGGTGGGGACAACTTTGTTCTGGGGTCCATCCTTCGATATAAGGATATTTGCAGTCAGGTCCCGGGCCAGGGCCCCCTGGGCACATCCTTTGTCCCTTTTCCCTGGGAAAGAAAACTCACAGGTCCAGGTTCCTGATGTCAGTTTGTAGGGCTCCCTTGGGTCTATCAGGGCAGCACAAGTTTGAGGTGGGGACAACTTTGGTCTGGGGTCCATCCTTCGATATAAGGATTTTTTGCAGTCAGGTCCCGGGCCAGGGGCCCCTGGGCACATGCTTTGTCCCTTTTCCCTGGGAAAGAAAACTCACCAGTCCAGGTTCCTGATGTCAGTTTGTAGGGTTTTCTTGGGTCTATCAGGGCTGCACAATTTTGAGGTGGGGACAACTTTGGTCTGGGGACCATCCTTCGATATAAGGATTTTTTGCAGTCAGGTCCAAGCCCAGGGGCCCCTGGGCACATCCTTTGTCCCTTTTCCCTGGGAAAGAAAGCTCACAGGTCCAGGTTCCTGATGTCAGTTTGTAGGGCTCCCTTGGGTCTATCAGGGCAGCACAAGATTGAGGTGGGGACAACTTCGGTCTGGGGTCCATCCTTCGATATATAAGGATTTTTTCCAGTCAGGTCCCAGCCCAGGGGTTCCTGGGCACATCCTTTGTCCCTTTTCCCTGGGAAAGAAAACTCACTGGTCCAGGTTCTTGATGTCAGTTTGTAGGGCTCCCTTGGGTCTATCATGGCAGCACAAGTTTGAGGTGGGGACATCTTTGGTCTGGGGTCCATCCTTCGATATAAGGATTTTTTGCAGTCAGGTCCAGGGCCAGGGGCCCCTAGGCACATGCTTTGTCCCTTTTCCCTGGGAAAGAAAACTCACCAGTCCAGGTTCCTGATGTCAGTTTGTAGGGCTCTCTTGGGTCTATCAGGGCAGCACAAGTTTGAGGTGGGGACAACTTTGGTCTGGGATCCATCCTTCGATATAAGGATTTTTCTCAGTCAGGCATTAGCGCATGGCCTGGGGCCCCTGGGCACATCCTTTGGCCATTTTCCCTGGGAAAGAAAACTCACAGGTCCAGGTTCCTGATGTCAGTTTGTAGGGCTCCCTTAAGTCTATCAGGGCAACACAAGTTTGAGTTGGGGACAACCTAAGTCTGTGATCCATCCTTCGATATAAGGATTTTTTGTAGTCAGGTCCTGGGCCAGGGGCCCCTGGGCACATGCTTTGTCCCTTTTCCCTGGGAAAGAAAACTCACAGGTCCAGGTTCCTGATGTCAGTTTGTAGGGCTCCCTTGGGTCTATCATGGCAGCACAAGTTTGAGGTGGGGACATCTTTGGTCTGGGGTCCATCCTTCGATATAAGGATTTTTTGAAGACAGGTCCTGGGCCAGGGGCCCTTGGGCACATCCTTTGTCCCTTTTCCCTGGGAAAGAAAACTCACAGGTCCAGGTTCCTGATGTCAGTTTGTAGGGCGCCCTTGGGTCTATCAGGGCAGCACAAGTTTGAGGTGAGGACAACTTTGGTCTGTGAGCCATCCTTCGATATAAGGATTTTTTGCAGTCAGGTCCTGGGCCAGGGGCCCCTGGGCACATCCTTTGGCCATTTTCCCTGGGAAAGAAAACTCACCAGTCCAGGTTCCTGATGTCAGTTTGTAGGGCTCTCTTGGATCTATCAGGGCAGCACAAGTTTGAGGTGGGGACAACTTTGGTCTGGGGTCCATCCTTCGATAACAGAATTTTTTGCAGTCAGGTCCCGGGCCAGGGGCCCTTGTGCACATCCTTTGTCACTTTTCCCTGGGAAAGAAAACTCACAGGTCCAGGTTCCTGATGTCAGTTTGTAGGGCTCTCTTGGGTCTATCAGGGAAGCACAATTTTGAGGTGGGTACAACTTTGGTCTGGGATCCATCCTTCGATATAAGGACTTTTTGCAGTCAGGTCCCAGCCCAAGGGCCCCTGGGCACATCCTTTGTCCATTTTCCCTGGGAAAGAAAACTCACAGGTCCAGGTTCCTGATGTCAGTTTGTAGGGCTCCCTTGGGTCTATCATGGCAGCACAAGTTTGAGGTGGGGACAACTTCGGTCTGGGGTCCATCCTTCGATATATAAGCATTTTTTCCAGTCAGGTCCAGGGCCAGGGGCCCCTAGGCACATGCTTTGTCCCTTTTCCCTGGGAAAGAAAACTCACCAGTCCAGGTTCCTGATGTCAGTTTGTAGGGCTCTCTTGGGTCTATCAGGGCAGCACAAGTTTGAGGTGGGGACAACTTTGGTCTGGGATCCATCCTTTGATATAAGGATTTTTCTCAGTCAGGCATTAGCGCATGGCCTGGGGCCCCTGGGCACATCCTTTGGCCATTTTCCCTGGGAAAGAAAACTCACAGGTCCAGGTTCCTGATGTCAGTTTGTAGGGCTCCCTTAAGTCTATCAGGGCAACACTAGTTTGAGTTGGGGACAACCTAAGTCTGTGATCCATCCTTCGATATAAGGATTTTTTGTAGTCAGGTCCTGGGCCAGGGGCCCCTGGGCACATGCTTTGTCCCTTTTCCCTGGGAAAGAAAACTCACAGGTCCAGGTTCCTGATGTCAGTTTGTAGGGCTCCCTTGGGTCTATCAGGGCAGCACAAGTTTGAGGTGGGGACAACTTTGTTCTGGGGTCCATCCTTCGATATAAGGATTTTTTGAAGACAGGTCCTGGGCCAGGGGCCCTTGGGCACATCCTTTGTCCCTTTTCCCTGGGAAAGAAAACTCACCAGTCCAGGTTCCTGATGTCAGTTTGTAGGGCTCCCTTGGGTCTATCAGGGCAGCACAAGTTTGAGGTGAGGACAACTTTGGTCTGTGAGCCATCCTTCGATATAAGGATTTTTTGCAGTCAGGTCCCGGGCCAGGGGCCCTTGTGCACATCCTTTGTCACTTTTCCCTGGGAAAGAAAACTCACAGGTCCAGGTTCCTGATGTCAGTTTGTAGGGCTCTCTTGGGTCTATCAGGGCAGCACAATTTTGAGGTGGGTACAACTTTGGTCTGGGATCCATCCTTCGATATAAGGACTTTTTGCAGTCAGGTCCCAGCCCAAGGGCCCCTGGGCACATCCTTTGTCCATTTTCCCTGGGAAAGAAAACTCACAGGTCCAGGTTCCTGATGTCAGTTTGTAGGGCTCCCTTGGGTCTATCAGGGCAGCACAAGATTGAGGTGGGGACAACTTCGGTCTGGGGTCCATCCTTCGATATATAAGCATTTTTTCCAGTCAGGTCCTAGCCCAAAGGCCCCTGGGCACATCCTTTGTCCCTTTTCCCTGGGAAAGAAAACTCACAGGTCCAGGTTCCTGATGTCAGTTTGTAGGGCTCCCTTGGGTCTATCATGGCAGCACAAGTTTGAGGTGGGGACAACTTTGGTCTGGGGTCCATCCTTCGATATAAGGATTTTTTGCAGTCAGGTCCTGGGCCAGGGGCCCCTAGGCACATGCTTTGTCCCTTTTCCCTGGGAAAGAAAACTCACCAGTCCAGGTTCCTGATGTCAGTTTGTAGGGCTCCCTTAAGTCTATCAGGGCAACACAAGTTTGAGTTAGGGACAACCTAAGTCTGTGATCCATCCTTCGATATAAGGATTTTTTGCAGTCAGGTCCTGGGCCAGGGGCCCCTGGGCACATGCTTTGTCCCTTTTCCCTGGGAAAGAAAACTCACAGGTCCAGGTTCCTGATGTCAGTTTGTAGGGCTCCCTTGGGTCTATCAGGGCAGCACAAGTTTGAGGTGGGGATAACTTCGGTCTGGGGTCCATCCTTCGATATATAAGGATTTTTTCCAGTCAGGTCCCAGACCAGGGGTTCCTGGGCACATCCTTTGTCCCTTTTCCCTGGGAAAGAAAACTCACAGGTTCAGGTTCCTGATGTCAGTTTGTAGGGCTCCCTTGGGTCTATCAGGGCAGCACAAGTTTCAGGTGGGGACAACTTTGGTCTGGGGTCCATCCTTCGATATAAGGATTTTTTGCAGTCAGGTCCTCGGCCAGGGGCCCCTGGGCACATGCTTTGTCCCTTTTCCCTGGGAAAGAAAACTCACCAGTCCAGGTTCCTGATGTCAGTTTGTAGGGCTCCCTTGGGTCTATCAGGGCAGCACAAGTTTGAGGTGGGGACAACTTTGTTCTGGGGTCCATCCTTCGATATAAGGACTTTTCTCAGTCAGGTCCCGGGCCAGGGGCCCCTGTGCACATCCTTTGTCCCTTTTCCCTGGGAAAGAAAACTCACAGGTCCAGGTTCCTGATGTCAGTTTGTAGGGCTCTCTTGGGTCTATCAGGGCAGCACAATTTTGAGGTGGGGACAACTTTGGTCTGGGATCCATCCTTCGATATAAGGACTTTTTGCAGTCAGGTCCAAGCCCAGGGGCCCCTGGGCACATGCTTTGTCCCTTTCCCCTGGGAAAGAAAACTCACAGGTCCAGGTTCCTGATGTCAGTTTGTAGGGCTCCCTTGGGTCTATCAGGGCAGCACAAGTTTGAGGTGGGGACAACTTCGGTCTGGGGTCCATCCTTCGATATATAAGGATTTTTTCCAGTCAGGTCCCAGCCCAGGGGTTCCTGGGCACATCCTTTGTCCCTTTTCCCTGGGAAAGAAAACTCACAGGTCCAGGTTCCTGATGTCAGTTTGTAGGGCTCCCTTGGGTCTATCATGGCAGCACAAGTTTGAGGTGGGGACAACTTTGGTCTGGGGTCCATCCTTCGATATAAGGATTTTTTGCAGTCAGGTCCAGGGCCAGGGGCCCCTAGGCACATGCTTTGTCCCTTTTCCCTGGGAAAGAAAACTCACAGGTCCAGGTTCCTGATGTCAGTTTGTAGGGCTCCCTTAAGTCTATCAGGGCAACACAAGTTTGAGTTGGGGACAACCTAAGTCTGTGATCCATCCTTCGATATAAGGATTTTTTGCAGTCAGGTCCTGGGCCAGGGGCCCCTGGGCACATGCTTTGTCCCTTTTCCCTGGGAAAGAAAACTCACCAGTCCAGGTTCCTGATGTCAGTTTGTAGGGCTCCCTTGGGTCTATCAGGGCAGCACAAGTTTGAGGTGGGGACAACTTCGGTCTGGGGTCCATCCTTCGATATAAGGATTTTTTGCAGTCAGGTCCCAGCCCAGGGGTTCCTGGGCACATGTTTGTCCCTTTTCCCTGGGAAAGAAAACTCACAGGTCCAGGTTCCTGATGTCAGTTTGTAGGGCTCCCTTGGGTCTATCAGGGCAGCACAAGTTTGAGGTGGGGACAACTTTGGTCTGGGGTCCATCCTTCGATATAAGGATTTTTTGCAGTCAGGTCCTGGGCCAGGGGCCCCTGGGCACATGCTTTGTCCCTTTTCCCTGGGAAAGAAAACTCACCAGTCCAGGTTCCTGATGTCAGTTCGTAGGGCTTCCTTGGGTCTATCAGGGCAGCACAAGTTGGAGGTGGGGACAACTTTGGTCTGGGGTCCATCCTTCGATATAAGGATTTTTTGCAGTCAGGTCCTGGGTCAGATTCACCTGGGCACATCCTTTGTCCCTTTTCCCTGGGAAAGAAAACTCACAGGTCCAGGTTCCTGATGTCAGTTTGTAGGGCTCCCTTGGGTCTATCAGGGCAGCACAAGTTTGAGGTGGGGACAACTTTGGTCTGTGATCCATCCTTTGATATAAGGATTTTTTGCAGTCAGGCCCGAGCCCAGGGGCCCCTGGGCACATCCTTTGTCCCATTTCCCTGGGAAAGAAAACTCACCAGTCCAGATTCCTGATGTTAGTTTGTAGGGCTCCCTTGCGTCTATCAGGGCAGCACAAGTTTGAGGTGGGGACAACTTCGGTCTACGATCAATCCTTCGATATAAGGATTTTTTGCAGTCAGGTTCCAGCGCATTGCCAGGGGCCCCTGGCCACATCCTTTGTCCATTTTCCCTGGGAAAGAAAATTCACAGGTCCAGGTTCCTGATGTCAGTTTGTAGGGCTCTCTTGGGTCTATCAGGGCAGCACAAGTTTGAGTTGGGGAAAATTTCGGTCTGGGGTCCATCTCTCGATATAAGGATTTTTTGCAGTCAGGTCCTGGGCCAGGGGCCCTTGGGCACATCCTTTGTCCATTTTCCCTGGGAAAGAAAACTCACAGGTCCAGGTTCCTGATGTCAGTTTGTAGGGCTCTCTTGGGTCAATCAGGGCAGCACAAGTTTGAGGTGGGGACAACTTTGGTCTGGGGTACATCCTTCGATATAAGGATTTTTTGCAGTCAGGGCCCAGCCCAGGGCCAGGGACCCCTGGGCACATCCCTTGTCCCTTTTCCCTGGGAAAGAAAACTCACCAGTCCAGGTTCCTGATGTCAGTTTGTAGGGCTCTCTTGGGTCTATCAGGGCAGCACAAGTTTCAGGTGGGGACAACTTTGGTCTGGGGTCCATCCTTCGATATAAGGATTTTTTGCAGTCAGGTCCTCGGCCAGGGGCCCCTGTGCCCAACCTTTGTCCCTTTTCCCTGGGAAAGAAAACTCACCAGTCCAGGTTCCTGATGTCAGTTTGTAGGGCTCCCTTGGGTCTATCAGGGCAGCACAAGTTTGAGGTGGGGACAACTTTGTTCTGGGGTCCATCCTTCGATATAAGGACTTTTCTCAGTCAGGTCCCGGGCCAGGGGCCCTTGTGCACATCCTTTGTCCCTTTTCCCTGGGAAAGAAAACTCACAGGTCCAGGTTCCTGATGTCAGTTTGTAGGGCTCTCTTGGGTCTATCAGGGCAGCACAATTTTGAGGTGGGGACAACTTTGGTCTGGGATCCATCCTTCGATATAAGGACTTTTTGCAGTCAGGTCCAAGCCCAGGGGCCCCTGGGCACATGCTTTGTCCCTTTTCCCTGGGAAAGAAAACTCACAGGTCCAGGTTCCTGATGTCAGTTTGTAGGGCTCCCTTGGGTCTATCAGGGCAGCACAAGATTGAGGTGGGGACAACTTCGGTCTGGGGTCCATCCTTCGATATATAAGGATTTTTTCCAGTCAGGTCCCAACCCAGGGGTTCCTGGGCACATCCTTTGTCCCTTTTCCCTGGGAAAGAAAACTCACAGGTCCAGGTTCCTGATGTCAGTTTGTAGGGCTCCATTGGGTCTATCATGGCAGCACAAATTTGAGGTGGGGACAACTTCGGTCTGGGGTCCATCCTTCGATATAAGGATTTTTTGCAGTCAGGTCCTGGGCCAGGGGCCCCTGGGCACATGCTTTTTCCCTTTTCCCTGGGAAAGAAAACTCACCAGTCCAGGTTCCTGATGTCAGTTCGTAGGGCTCCCTTGGTTCTATCAGGGCAGCACAAGTTGGAGGTGGGGACAACTTTGGTCTGGGGTCCATCCTTCGATATAAGGATTTTTTGCAGTCACGTCCTGGGTCAGATTCACCTGGGCACATCCTTTGTCCCTTTTCCCTGGGAAAGAAAACTCACAGATCCAGGTTCCTGATGTCAGTTCGTAGGGCTCCCTTGGGTCTATCAGGGCAGCACAAGTTTGAGGTGGGGACAACTTTGGTCTGGGATCCATCCTTTGATATAAGGATTTTTCTCAGTCAGGGCCCAGCGCATGGCCTGGGGCCTTTGGGCACATCCTTTGGCCTTTTTCCGTGGGAAAGAAAACTCACAGGTCCAGGGTCCTGATGTCAGTTTGTAGGGCTCTCTTGGGTCTATCAGGGCAGCACAAGTTTGAGGTGGGGACAACTTCGGTCTGGGGTCCATCCTTCGATATAAGGATTTTTTGCAGTCAGGTCCCAGCCCAGGTGTTCCTGGGCACATGTTTGTCCCTTTTCCCTGGGAAAGAAAACTCACAGGTCCAGGTTCCTGATGTCAGTTTGTAGGGCTCCCATGGGTCTATCATGGCAGCACAAATTTGAGGTGGGGACAACTTCGGTCTACGATCAATCCTTCGATATAAGGATTTTTTGCATTCAGGTTCCAGCGCATTGCCAGGGGCCCCTGGCCACATCCTTTGTCCATTTTCCCTGGGAAAGAAAATTCACAGGTCCAGGTTCCTGATGTCAGTTTGTAGGGCTCTCTTGGGTCTATCAGGGCAGCACAAGTTTGAGTTGGGGAAAATTTCGGTCTGGGGTCCATCTCTCGATATAAGGATTTTTTGCAGTCAGGTCCTGGGCCAGGGGCCCTTGGGCACATCCTTTGTCCATTTTCCCTGGGAAAGAAAACTCACAGGTCCAGGTTCCTGATGTCAGTTCGTAGGGCTCCCTTGGGTCTATCAGGGCAGCACAAGTTTGAGGTGGGGACAACTTCGGTCTGTGATCCATCCTTCGATATAAGGATTTTTTGCAGTCAGGCCCGAGCCCAGGGGCCCCTGGGCACATCCTTTGTCCCATTTCCCTGGGAAAGAAAACTCACCAGTCCAGATTCCTGATGTCAGTTTGTAGGGCTCCCTTGCGTCTATCAGGGCAGCACAAGTTTGAGGTGGAGACAACTTCGGTCTACGATCAATCCTTCGATATAAGGATTTTTGGCAGTCAGGTTCCAGCGCATTGCCAGGGGCCCCTGGCCACATCCTTTGTCCATTTCCCTGGGAAAGAAAATTCACAGGTCCAGGTTCCTGATGTCAGTTTGTAGGGCTCTCTTGGGTCTATCAGGGCAGCACAAGTTTGAGTTGGGGAAAATTTCGGTCTGGTGTCCATCTCTCGATATAAGGATTTTTTGCAGTCAGGTCCTGGGCCAGGGGCCCTTGGGCACATCCTTTGTCCATTTTCCCTGGGAAAGAAAACTCACAGGTCCAGGTTCCTGATGTCAGTTTGTAGGGCTCTCTTGGGTCAATCAGGGCAGCACAAGTTTGAGGTGGGGACAACTTTAGTCTGGGGTCCATCCTTCGATATAAGGATATTTGCAGTCAGGTCCCAGCCCTGGAGCCCCTGGGCACAACCTTTGTCCCTTTTCCCTGGGAAAGAAAACTCACCAGTCCAGGTTCCTGATGTCAGTTTGTAGGGCTCTCTTGGGTCTATCAGGGAAGCACAAGTTTGAGGTGGGGACAACTTTGGTCTGGGATCCATCCTTCGATATAAGGATTTTTGTCAGTCAGGGACCAGCGCATGGCCTGGGGCCCCTGGGCACATCCTTTGGCCATTTTCCCTGGGAAAGAAAACTCACAGGTCCAGGTTCCTGATGTCAGTTTGTAGGGCTCCCTTAAGTCTATCAGGGCAGCACAAGTTTGAGATGGGGACAACCTAAGTCTGTGATCCATCCTTTGATATAAGGATTTTTTGCAGTCAGGTCCTGGGCCTGGGGCCCCTGGGCACATCCTTTGTCCCTTTTCCCTGGGAAAGAAAACTCACAGGTCCAGGTTCCTGATGTCAGTTTGTAGGGCTCCCTTAAGTCTATCAGGGCAGCACAAGTTTGAGGTGGGGACAACTTTGGTCTGGGGTCCATCCTTCGATATATAAGGATTTTTTCCTGTCAGGTCCCAGCCCAGGGGCCCCTGGGCACATCCTTTGTCCCTTTTCCCTGGGAAAGAAAACTCACAGGTCCAGGTTCCTGATGTCAGTTTGTAGGGCTCCCTTGGGTCTATCAGGGCAGCACAAGTTGTAGGTGGGGACAACTTTGGTCTGGGGTCCATCCTTCGATATAAGGATATTTGCAGTCAGGTCCTGGGCCTGGGGCCCCTGGGCACATCCTTTGTCCCTTTTCCCTGGGAAAAAAAACTCACAGGTCCAGGTTCCTGATGTCAGTTTGTAGGGCTCCCTTGGGACTACCAGGGCAGCACAAGTTTGAGGTGGGGACAACTTTGGTCTGGGATCCATCCTTCGATATAAGGATTTTTCTCAGTCAGGGACCAGCGCATGGCCTGGAGCCCCTGGGCACATCCTTTGGCCATTTTCCCTGGGAAAGAAAACTCACAGGTCCAGGTTCCTGATGTCAGTTTGTAGGGCTCTCTTGGGTCTATCAGGGCAGCACAAGTTTGAGTTGGGGAAAATTTCGGTCTGGGGTCCATCTCTCGATATAAGGATTTTTTGCAGTCAGGTCCTGGGCCAGGGGCCCTTGGGCACATCCTTTGTCTATTTACCCTGGGAAAGAAAACTCACAGGTCCAGGTTCCTGATGTCAGTTTGTAGGGCTCCCTTGGGTCTATCAGGGCAGCACAAGTTTGAGGTGGGGACAACTTTGGTCTGGGGTCCATCCTTCGATATAAGGATTTTTTGCAGTCAGGGCCCAGCCCAGGGCCAGGGACCCCTGGGCACATCCTTTGGCCATTTTCCCTGGGAAAGAAAACTCACAGGTCCAGGTTCCTGATGTCAGTTTGTAGGGCTCCCTTAAGTCTATCAGGGCAACACAAGTTTGAGTTGGGGACAACCTAAGTCTGTGATCCATCCTTCGACATAAGGATTTTTTGCAGTCAGGTCCCAGCCCAGGGGCCCCTGGGCACATGCTTTGTCCCTTTTCCCTGGGAAAGAAAACTCACAGGTCCAGGTTCCTGATGTCAGTTTGTAGGGCTCCCTTGGGTCTATCAGGGCAGCACAAGTTTGAGGTGGGGACAACTTTGTTCTGGGGTCCATCCTTCGATATAAGGATTTTTTGAAGACAGGTCCTGGGCCAGGGGCCCTTGGGCACATCCTTTGTCCCTTTTCCCTGGGAAAGAAAACTCACAGGTCCAGGTTCCTGATGTCAGTTTGTAGGGCGCCCTTGGGTCTATCAGGGCAGCACAAGTTTGAGGTGAGGACAACTTTGGTCTGTGAGCCATCCTTCGATATAAGGATTTTTTGCAGTCAGGTCCTGGGCCAGGGGCCCCTGGGCACATCCTTTGGCCATTTTCCCTGGGAAAGAAAACTCACCAGTCCAGGTTCCTGATGTCAGTTTGTAGGGCTCTCTTGGATCTATCAGGGCAGCACAAGTTTGAGGTGGGGACAACTTTGGTCTGGGGTCCATCCTTCGATAACAGAATTTTTTGCAGTCAGGTCCCGGGCCAGGGGCCCTTGTGCACATCCTTTGTCACTTTTCCCTGGGAAAGAAAACTCACAGGTCCAGGTTCCTGATGTCAGTTTGTAGGGCTCTCTTGGGTCTATCAGGGCAGCACAATTTTGAGGTGGGTACAACTTTGGTCTGGGATCCATCCTTCGATATAAGGACTTTTTGCAGTCAGGTCCCAGCCCAAGGGCCCCTGGGCACATCCTTTGTCCATTTTCCCTGGGAAAGAAAACTCACAGGTCCAGGTTCCTGATGTCAGTTTGTAGGGCTCCCTTGGGTCTATCAGGGCAGCACAAGATTGAGGTGGGGACAACTTCGGTCTGGGGTCCATCCTTCGATATATAAGCATTTTTTCCAGTCAGGTCCTAGCCCAGGGGCCCCTGGGCACATCCTTTGTCCCTTTTCCCTGGGAAAGAAAATTCACAGGTCCAGGTTCCTGATGTCAGTTTGTAGGGCTCCCTTAAGTCTATCATGGCAGCACAAGTTTGAGGTGGGGACAACTTTGGTCTGGGGTCCATCCTTCGATATAAGGATTTTTTGCAGTCAGGTCCTGGGCCAGGGGCCCCTAGGCACATGCTTTGTCCCTTTTCCCTGGGAAAGAAAACTCACCAGTCCAGGTTCCTGATGTCAGTTTGTAGGGCTCCCTTAAGTCTATCAGGGCAACACAAGTTTGAGTTAGGGACAACCTAAGTCTGTGATCCATCCTTCGATATAAGGATTTTTTGCAGTCAGGTCCTGGGCCAGGGGCCCCTGGGCACATGCTTTGTCCCTTTTCCCTGGGAAAGAAAACTCACAGGTCCAGGTTCCTGATGTCAGTTTGTAGGGCTCCCTTGGGTCTATCAGGGCAGCACAAGTTTGAGGTGGGGATAACTTCGGTCTGGGGTCCATCCTTCGATATATAAGGATTTTTTCCAGTCAGGTCCCAGACCAGGGGTTCCTGGGCACATCCTTTGTCCCTTTTCCCTGGGAAAGAAAACTCACAGGTTCAGGTTCCTGATGTCAGTTTGTAGGGCTCCCTTGGGTCTATCAGGGCAGCACAAGTTTCAGGTGGGGACAACTTTGGTCTGGGGTCCATCCTTCGATATAAGGATTTTTTGCAGTCAGGTCCTCGGCCAGGGGCCCCTGGGCACATGCTTTGTCCCTTTTCCCTGGGAAAGAAAACTCACCAGTCCAGGTTCCTGATGTCAGTTTGTAGGGCTCCCTTGGGTCTATCAGGGCAGCACAAGTTTGAGGTGGGGACAACTTTGTTCTGGGGTCCATCCTTCGATATAAGGACTTTTCTCAGTCAGGTCCCGGGCCAGGGGCCCCTGTGCACATCCTTTGTCCCTTTTCCCTGGGAAAGAAAACTCACAGGTCCAGGTTCCTGATGTCAGTTTGTAGGGCTCTCTTGGGTCTATCAGGGCAGCACAATTTTGAGGTGGGGACAACTTTGGTCTGGGATCCATCCTTCGATATAAGGACTTTTTGCAGTCAGGTCCAAGCCCAGGGGCCCCTGGGCACATGCTTTGTCCCTTTTCCCTGGGAAAGAAAACTCACAGGTCCAGGTTCCTGATGTCAGTTTGTAGGGCTCCCTTGGGTCTATCAGGGCAGCACAAGTTTGAGGTGGGGACAACTTCGGTCTGGGGTCCATCCTTCGATATATAAGGATTTTTTCCAGTCAGGTCCCAACCCAGGGGTTCCTGGGCACATCCTTTGTCCCTTTTCCTTGGGAAAGAAAACTCACAGGTCCAGGTTCCTGATGTCAGTTTGTAGGGCTCCCTTGGGTCTATCATGGCAGCACAAGTTTGAGGTGGGGACAACTTTGGTCTGGGGTCCATCCTTCGATATAAGGATTTTTTGCAGTCAGGTCCAGGGCCAGGGGCCCCTAGGCACATGCTTTGTCCCTTTTCCCTGGGAAAGAAAACTCACAGGTCCAGGTTCCTGATGTCAGTTTGTAGGGCTCCCTTAAGTCTATCAGGGCAACACAAGTTTGAGTTGGGGACAACCTAAGTCTGTGATCCATCCTTCGATATAAGGATTTTTTGCAGTCAGGTCCTGGGCCAGGGGCCCCTGGGCACATGCTTTGTCCCTTTTCCCTGGGAAAGAAAACTCACAGGTCCAGGTTCCTGATGTCAGTTTGTAGGGCTCCCTTGGGTCTATCAGGGCAGCACAAGTTTGAGTTGGGGAAAATTTCGGTCTGGGGTCCATCTCTCGATATAAGGATTTTTTGCAGTCAGGTCCTGGGCCAGGGGCCCTTGGGCACATCCTTTGTCCATTTTCCCTGGGAAAGAAAACTCACAGGTCCAGGTTCCTGATGTCAGTTTGTAGGGCTCCCTTGGGTCTATCAGGGCAGCACAAGTTTGAGGTGGGGACAACTTCGGTCTGGGGTCCATCCTTCGATATATAAGGATTTTTTCCAGTCAGGTCCCAGCCCAGGGGTTCCTGGGCACATCCTTTGTCCCTTTTCCCTGGGAAAGAAAACTCACAGGTCCAGGTTCCTGATGTCAGTTTGTAGGGCTCCCTTGGGTCTATCAGGGCAGCACAAGTTTGAGGTGGGGACAACTTTGGTCTGGGGTCCATCCTTCGATATAAGGATTTTTTGCAGTCAGGTCCAGGGCCAGGGGCCCCTAGGCACATGCTTTGTCCCTTTTCCATGGGAAAGAAAACTCACAGGTCCAGGTTCCTGATGTCAGTTTGTAGGGCTCCCTGAAGTCTATCAGGGCAACACAAGTTTGAGTTGGGGACAACCTAAGTCTGTGATCCATCCTTCGATATAAGGATTTTTTGCAGTCAGGTCCTGGGCCAGGGGCCCCTGGGCACATGCTTTGTCCCTTTTCCCTGGGAAAGAAAACTCACAGGTCCAGGTTCCTGATGTCAGTTTGTAGGGCTCCCTTGGGTCTATCAGGGCTCCACAAGTTTGAGGTGGGGACAACTTCGGTCTGTGATCCATCCTTTGATATAAGGATTTTTTGCAGTCAGGTCCCAGCCCAGGGGTTCCTGGGCACATGTTTGTCCCTTTTCCCTGGGAAAGAAAACTCACAGGTCCAGGTTCCTGATGTCAGTTTGTAGGGCTCCCTTGGGTCTATCATGGCAGCACAAATTTGAGGTGGGGACAACTTTGGTCTGGGGTCCATCCTTCGATATAAGGATTTTTTGCAGTCAGGGCCCAGCCCAGGGCCAGGGACCCCTGGGCACATCCTTTGGCCATTTTCCCTGGGAAAGAAAACTCACCAGTCCAGGTTCCTGATGTCAGTTTGTAGGGCTCTCTTGGATCTATCAGGGCAGCACAAGTTTGAGGTGGGGACAACTTTGGTCTGGGGTCCATCCTTCGATAACAGAATTTTTTGCAGTCAGGTCCCGGGCCAGGGGCCCTTGTGCACATCCTTTGTCACTTTTCCCTGGGAAAGAAAACTCACAGGTCCAGGTTCCTGATGTCAGTTTGTAGGGCTCTCTTGGGTCTATCAGGGCAGCACAATTTTGAGGTGGGTACAACTTTGGTCTGGGATCCATCCTTCGATATAAGGACTTTTTGCAGTCAGGTCCCAGCCCAAGGGCCCCTGGGCACATCCTTTGTCCATTTTCCCTGGGAAAGAAAACTCACAGGTCCAGGTTCCTGATGTCAGTTTGTAGGGCTCCCTTGGGTCTATCAGGGCAGCACAAGATTGAGGTGGGGACAACTTCGGTCTGGGGTCCATCCTTCGATATATAAGCATTTTTTCCAGTCAGGTCCTAGCCCAGGGGCCCCTGGGCACATCCTTTGTCCCTTTTCCCTGGGAAAGAAAATTCACAGGTCCAGGTTCCTGATGTCAGTTTGTAGGGCTCCCTTAAGTCTATCATGGCAGCACAAGTTTGAGGTGGGGACAACTTTGGTCTGGGGTCCATCCTTCGATATAAGGATTTTTTGCAGTCAGGTCCTGGGCCAGGGGCCCCTAGGCACATGCTTTGTCCCTTTTCCCTGGGAAAGAAAACTCACCAGTCCAGGTTCCTGATGTCAGTTTGTAGGGCTCCCTTAAGTCTATCAGGGCAACACAAGTTTGAGTTAGGGACAACCTAAGTCTGTGATCCATCCTTCGATATAAGGATTTTTTGCAGTCAGGTCCTGGGCCAGGGGCCCCTGGGCACATGCTTTGTCCCTTTTCCCTGGGAAAGAAAACTCACAGGTCCAGGTTCCTGATGTCAGTTTGTAGGGCTCCCTTGGGTCTATCAGGGCAGCACAAGTTTGAGGTGGGGATAACTTCGGTCTGGGGTCCATCCTTCGATATATAAGGATTTTTTCCAGTCAGGTCCCAGACCAGGGGTTCCTGGGCACATCCTTTGTCCCTTTTCCCTGGGAAAGAAAACTCACAGGTTCAGGTTCCTGATGTCAGTTTGTAGGGCTCCCTTGGGTCTATCAGGGCAGCACAAGTTTCAGGTGGGGACAACTTTGGTCTGGGGTCCATCCTTCGATATAAGGATTTTTTGCAGTCAGGTCCTCGGCCAGGGGCCCCTGGGCACATGCTTTGTCCCTTTTCCCTGGGAAAGAAAACTCACCAGTCCAGGTTCCTGATGTCAGTTTGTAGGGCTCCCTTGGGTCTATCAGGGCAGCACAAGTTTGAGGTGGGGACAACTTTGTTCTGGGGTCCATCCTTCGATATAAGGACTTTTCTCAGTCAGGTCCCGGGCCAGGGGCCCCTGTGCACATCCTTTGTCCCTTTTCCCTGGGAAAGAAAACTCACAGGTCCAGGTTCCTGATGTCAGTTTGTAGGGCTCTCTTGGGTCTATCAGGGCAGCACAATTTTGAGGTGGGGACAACTTTGGTCTGGGATCCATCCTTCGATATAAGGACTTTTTGCAGTCAGGTCCAAGCCCAGGGGCCCCTGGGCACATGCTTTGTCCCTTTTCCCTGGGAAAGAAAACTCACAGGTCCAGGTTCCTGATGTCAGTTTGTAGGGCTCCCTTGGGTCTATCAGGGCAGCACAAGTTTGAGGTGGGGACAACTTCGGTCTGGGGTCCATCCTTCGATATATAAGGATTTTTTCCAGTCAGGTCCCAACCCAGGGGTTCCTGGGCACATCCTTTGTCCCTTTTCCTTGGGAAAGAAAACTCACAGGTCCAGGTTCCTGATGTCAGTTTGTAGGGCTCCCTTGGGTCTATCATGGCAGCACAAGTTTGAGGTGGGGACAACTTTGGTCTGGGGTCCATCCTTCGATATAAGGATTTTTTGCAGTCAGGTCCAGGGCCAGGGGCCCCTAGGCACATGCTTTGTCCCTTTTCCCTGGGAAAGAAAACTCACAGGTCCAGGTTCCTGATGTCAGTTTGTAGGGCTCCCTTAAGTCTATCAGGGCAACACAAGTTTGAGTTGGGGACAACCTAAGTCTGTGATCCATCCTTCGATATAAGGATTTTTTGCAGTCAGGTCCTGGGCCAGGGGCCCCTGGGCACATGCTTTGTCCCTTTTCCCTGGGAAAGAAAACTCACAGGTCCAGGTTCCTGATGTCAGTTTGTAGGGCTCCCTTGGGTCTATCAGGGCAGCACAAGTTTGAGTTGGGGAAAATTTCGGTCTGGGGTCCATCTCTCGATATAAGGATTTTTTGCAGTCAGGTCCTGGGCCAGGGGCCCTTGGGCACATCCTTTGTCCATTTTCCCTGGGAAAGAAAACTCACAGGTCCAGGTTCCTGATGTCAGTTTGTAGGGCTCCCTTGGGTCTATCAGGGCAGCACAAGTTTGAGGTGGGGACAACTTCGGTCTGGGGTCCATCCTTCGATATATAAGGATTTTTTCCAGTCAGGTCCCAGCCCAGGGGTTCCTGGGCACATCCTTTGTCCCTTTTCCCTGGGAAAGAAAACTCACAGGTCCAGGTTCCTGATGTCAGTTTGTAGGGCTCCCTTGGGTCTATCAGGGCAGCACAAGTTTGAGGTGGGGACAACTTTGGTCTGGGGTCCATCCTTCGATATAAGGATTTTTTGCAGTCAGGTCCAGGGCCAGGGGCCCCTAGGCACATGCTTTGTCCCTTTTCCATGGGAAAGAAAACTCACAGGTCCAGGTTCCTGATGTCAGTTTGTAGGGCTCCCTGAAGTCTATCAGGGCAACACAAGTTTGAGTTGGGGACAACCTAAGTCTGTGATCCATCCTTCGATATAAGGATTTTTTGCAGTCAGGTCCTGGGCCAGGGGCCCCTGGGCACATGCTTTGTCCCTTTTCCCTGGGAAAGAAAACTCACAGGTCCAGGTTCCTGATGTCAGTTTGTAGGGCTCCCTTGGGTCTATCAGGGCTCCACAAGTTTGAGGTGGGGACAACTTCGGTCTGTGATCCATCCTTTGATATAAGGATTTTTTGCAGTCAGGTCCCAGCCCAGGGGTTCCTGGGCACATGTTTGTCCCTTTTCCCTGGGAAAGAAAACTCACAGGTCCAGGTTCCTGATGTCAGTTTGTAGGGCTCCCTTGGGTCTATCATGGCAGCACAAATTTGAGGTGGGGACAACTTTGGTCTGGGGTCCATCCTTCGATATAAGGATTTTTTGCAGTCAGGTCCTGGGCCAGGGGCCCCTGGGCACATCCTTTGTCCCTTTTCCCTGGGAAAGAAAACTCACAGGTCCAGGTTCCTGATGTCAGTTTGTAGGGCTCCCTTGGGTCTATCAGGGCAGCACAAGTTTGAGGTGGGGACAACTTTGGTCTGGGGTCCATCCTTCGATATAAGGATTTTTTGCAGTCAGGTCCTGGGTCAGATTCACCTGGGCACATCCTTTGTACCTTTTCCCTGGGAAAGAAAACTCACAGGTCCAGGTTCCTGATGTCAGTTTGTAGGGCTCCCTTGGGTCTATCAGAGCAGCACAAGTTTGAGGTGGGTACATCTTCAGTCTGTGATCCATCCTTCGATATAAGGATTTTTTGCAGTCAGGTCCTGGGCCAGGGGCCCCAGGGCACATCCTTTGGCCATTTTCCCTGGGAAAGAAAACTCACAGGTCCAGGTTCCTGATGTCAATTTGTAGGGCTCCCTTAAGTCTATCAGGGCAACACAAGTTTGAGTTGGGGACAACCTAAGTCTGTGATCCATCCTTCGATATAAGGATTTTTTGCAGTCAGGTCCTGGGCCAGGGGCCCCTGGGCACATGCTTTGTCCCTTTTCCCTGGGAAAGAAAACTCACAGGTCCAGGTTCCTGATGTCAGTTTGTAGGGCTCCCTTGGGTCTATCAGGGCAGCACAAGTTTGAGGTGGGGACAACTTCGGTCTGGGGTCCATCCTTCGATATAAGGATTTTTTGCAGTCAGGTCCCAGCCCAGGGGTTTCTGGGCACATGTTTGTCCCTTTTCCCTGGGAAAGAAAACTCACAGGTCCAGGTTCCTGATGTCAGTTTGTAGGGCTCCCTTGGGTCTATCATGGCAGCAAAAATTTGAGGTGGGGACAACTTTGGTCTGGGGTCCATCCTTCGATATAAGGATTTTTTGCAGTCAGGTCCTGGGTCAGATTCACCTGGGCACATGCTTTGTCCCTTTTCCCTGGGAAAGAAAACTCACAGCTCCAGGTTCCTGATGTCAGTTTGTAGGGCTCCCTTGCGTCTATCAGGGCAGCACAAGTTTGAGGTGGGGACAACTTCGGTCTACGATCAATCCTTCGATATAAGGATTTTTTGCAGTCAGGTTCCAGCGCATTGCCAGGGGCCCCTGGCCACATCCTTTGTCCATTTTCCCTGGGAAAGAAAATTCACAGGTCCAGGTTCCTGATGTCAGTTTGTAGGGCTCTCTTGGGTCTATCAGGGCAGCACAAGTTTGAGTTGGGGAAAATTTCGGTCTGGGGTCCATCCTTCGATATAAGGATTTTTTGCAGTCAGGTCCTGGGCCAGGGGCCCTTGGGCACATCCTTTGTCCATTTTCCCTGGGAAAGAAAACTCACAGGTCCAGGTTCCTGATGTCAGTTTGTAGGGCTCTCTTGGGTCAATCAGGGCAGCACAAGTTTGAGGTGGGGACAACTTTGTTCTGGGGTCCATCCTTCGATATAAGGATTTTTTGAAGATAGGTCCTGGGCCAGGGGACCTTGGGCAGATCCTTTGTCCCTTTTCCCTGGAAAAGAAAACTCACAGGTCCAGGTTCCTGATGTCAGTTTGTAGGGCTCCCTTGGGTCTATCATGGCAGCACAAGTTTGAGGTGGGGACAACTTTGGTCTGGGGTCCATCCTTCGATATAAGGATTTTTTGCAGTCAGGTCCAGGGCCAGGGGCCCCTAGGCACATGCTTTGTCCCTTTTCCCTGGGAAAGAAAACTCACAGGTCCAGGTTCCTGATGTCAGTTTGTAGGGCTCCCTTGGGTCTATCAGGGCAGCACAAGTTTGAGGTGGGGACAACTTCGGTCTGGGGTCCATCCTTCGATATAAGGATTTTTTGCAGTCAGGTCCCAGCCCAGGGGTTTCTGGGCACATGTTTGTCCCTTTTCCCTGGGAAAGAAAACTCACAGGTCCAGGTTCCTGATGTCAGTTTGTAGTGCTCCCTTGGGTCTATCAGGGCAGCACAAGTTTGAGGTGGGGATAACTCTGGTCTGGGGTCGATCCTTCGATATAAGGATTTTTTGCAGTCAGGTCCTGGGCCAGGGGCCCCTGGGTACATGCTTTGTCCCTTTTCCCTGGGAAAGAAAACTCACAGGTCCAGATTCCTGATGTCAGTTTGTAGGGCTCCCTTGGGTCTATATGGGCAGCACAAGTTTGAGGTGGGGACAACTTTGGTCTGGGGTCCATCCTTCGATATATAAGGATTTTTTGCAGTCAGGTTCCAGACCAGGGTTTCCTGGGCACATCCTTTGTCCCTTTTCCCTGGGAAAGAAAACTCACATGTCCAGGTTCCTGATGTCAGTTTGTAGGGCTCCCTTGGGTCTATCAGGGCAGCACAAGTTGGAGGTGGGGACAACTTCGGTCTGGGGTCCATCCTTCGATATATAAGGATTTTTTCCAGTCAGGTCCCAGCCCAGGGGTTCCTGGGCACAACCTTTGTCCCTTTTCCCTGGGAAAGAAAACTCACAGGTCCAGGTTCCTGATGTCAGTTTGTAGGGTTCCCTTGGGTCTATCAGGGCAGCACAAGTTTGAGGTGGGGACAACTTTGGTCTGTGATCCATCCTTCGATATAAGGATTTTTTGCAGTCAGGTCCTGGGCCAGGGGCCCCTGGGCACATCCTTTGTCCCTTTTCCCTGGGAAAGAAAACTCACCAGTCCAGGTTCCTGATGTCAGTTTGTAGGGCTCCCTTGGGTCTATCAGGGCAGCACAAGTTTGAGGTGGGGACAACTTTGGTCTGTGATCCATCCTACGATATAAGGATTTTTTGCAGTCAGGTCCTGGGCCAGGGGCCCCTGGGCACATCCTTTGTCCCTTTTCCCTGGGAAAGAAAACTCACCAGTCCAGGTTCCTGATGTCAGTTTGTAGGGCTCCCTTGGGTCTATCAGGGCAGCACAATTTTGAGGTGGGGACAACTTTGGTCTGGGGACCATCCTTCGATATAAGGATTTTTTGCAGTAATGGACCAGCCCAGGGCCAGGGACCCCTGGGCACATCCTTTGTCCCTTTTCCCTGGGAAAGAAAACTCACAGGTCCAGGTTCCTGATGTCAGTTTGTAGGGCGCCCTTGGGTCTATCAGGGCAGCACAAGTTTGAGGTGGGGACAACTTTGGTCTGTGATCCATCCTTCGATATAAGGATTTTTTGCAGTCAGGTCCTGGGCCAGGGGCCCCTGGGCACATGCTTTGGCCATTTTCCCTGGGAAAGAAAACTCACAGGTCCAGGTTCCTGATGTCAGTTTGTAGGGCTCTCTTGGATCTATCAGGGCAGCACACGTTTGAGGTGGGGACAACTTCGGTCTGGGGTCCATCCTTCGATATAAGGATTCTTTGCAGTCAGGTCCAGGGCCAGGGGCCCCTAGGCACATGCTTTGTCCCTTTTCCCTGGGAAAGAAAACTCACAGGTCCAGGTTCCTGATGTCAGTTTGTAGGGCTCTCTTGGGTCTATCAGGGCTGCACAAGTTTGAGGTGGGGACAACTTTGGTCTGGGATCCATCCTTCGATATAAGGATTTTTTGCAGTCAGGTCCTCGGCCAGGGGCCCCTGGGCACATGCTTTTTCCCTTTTCCCTGGGAAAGAAAACTCACAGGTCCAGGTTCCTGATGTCAGTTTGTAGGGCTCCCTTGGGTCTATCAGAGCAGCACAAGTTTGAGGTGGGTACATCTTCAGTCTGTGATCCATCCTTCGATATAAGGATTTTTTGCAGTCAGGTCCTGGGCCAGGGGCCCCTGGGCACATGCTTTGTCCCTTTTCCCTGGGAAAGAAAACTCACCAGTCCAGGTTCCTGATGTCAGTTTGTAGTGCTCCCTTGGGTCTATCATGGCAGCACAAGTTGGAGGTGGGGACAACTTTGGTCTGGGGTCCATCCTTCGATATAAGGATTTTTTGCAGTCAGGTCCTCGGCCAGGGGCCCCTGGGCACATCCTTTGTCCATTTTCCCTGGGAAAGAAAGCTCACAGGTCCAGGTTCCTGATGTCAGTTAGTAGGGCTCTCTTGGATCTATCAGGGCAGCACAAGTTGGAGGTGGGGACAACTTTGTTCTGGGGTCCATCCTTCGATATAAGGATATTTGCAGTCAGGTCCCGGGCCAGGGCCCCCTGGGCACATCCTTTGTCCCTTTTCCCTGGGAAAGAAAACTCACAGGTCCAGGTTCCTGATGTCAGTTTGTAGGGCTCCCTTGGGTCTATCAGGGCAGCACAAGTTTGAGGTGGGGACAACTTTGTTCTGGGGTCCATCCTTCGATATAAGGATTTTTTGCAGTCAGGTCCCGGGCCAGGGGCCCCTGGGCACATGCTTTGTCCCTTTTCCCTGGGAAAGAAAACTCACCAGTCCAGGTTCCTGATGTCAGTTTGTAGGGTTTTCTTGGGTCTATCAGGGCTGCACAATTTTGAGGTGGGGACAACTTTGGTCTGGGGACCATCCTTCGATATAAGGATTTTTTGCAGTCAGGTCCAAGCCCAGGGGCCCCTGGGCACATCCTTTGTCCCTTTTCCCTGGGAAAGAAAGCTCACAGGTCCAGGTTCCTGATGTCAGTTTGTAGGGCTCCCTTGGGTCTATCAGGGCAGCACAAGATTGAGGTGGGGACAACTTCGGTCTGGGGTCCATCCTTCGATATATAAGGATTTTTTCCAGTCAGGTCCCAGCCCAGGGGTTCCTGGGCACATCCTTTGTCCCTTTTCCCTGGGAAAGAAAACTCACTGGTCCAGGTTCTTGATGTCAGTTTGTAGGGCTCCCTTGGGTCTATCATGGCAGCACAAGTTTGAGGTGGGGACATCTTTGGTCTGGGGTCCATCCTTCGATATAAGGATTTTTTGCAGTCAGGTCCAGGGCCAGGGGCCCCTAGGCACATGCTTTGTCCCTTTTCCCTGGGAAAGAAAACTCACCAGTCCAGGTTCCTGATGTCAGTTTGTAGGGCTCTCTTGGGTCTATCAGGGCAGCACAAGTTTGAGGTGGGGACAACTTTGGTCTGGGATCCATCCTTCGATATAAGGATTTTTCTCAGTCAGGCATTAGCGCATGGCCTGGGGCCCCTGGGCACATCCTTTGGCCATTTTCCCTGGGAAAGAAAACTCACAGGTCCAGGTTCCTGATGTCAGTTTGTAGGGCTCCCTTGGGTCTATCAGGGCAACACAAGTTTGAGTTGGGGACAACCTAAGTCTGGGGTCCATCCTTCGATATAAGGATTTTTTGTAGTCAGGTCCTGGGCCAGGGGCCCCTGGGCACATGCTTTGTCCCTTTTCCCTGGGAAAGAAAACTCACAGGTCCAGGTTCCTGATGTCAGTTTGTAGGGCTCCCTTGGGTCTATCATGGCAGCACAAGTTTGAGGTGGGGACATCTTTGGTCTGGGGTCCATCCTTCGATATAAGGATTTTTTGAAGACAGGTCCTGGGCCAGGGGCCCTTGGGCACATCCTTTGTCCCTTTTCCCTGGGAAAGAAAACTCACAGGTCCAGGTTCCTGATGTCAGTTTGTAGGGCGCCCTTGGGTCTATCAGGGCAGCACAAGTTTGAGGTGAGGACAACTTTGGTCTGTGAGCCATCCTTCGATATAAGGATTTTTTGCAGTCAGGTCCTGGGCCAGGGGCCCCTGGGCACATCCTTTGGCCATTTTCCCTGGGAAAGAAAACTCACCAGTCCAGGTTCCTGATGTCAGTTTGTAGGGCTCTCTTGGATCTATCAGGGCAGCACAAGTTTGAGGTGGGGACAACTTTGGTCTGGGGTCCATCCTTCGATAACAGAATTTTTTGCAGTCAGGTCCCGGGCCAGGGGCCCTTGTGCACATCCTTTGTCACTTTTCCCTGGGAAAGAAAACTCACAGGTCCAGGTTCCTGATGTCAGTTTGTAGGGCTCTCTTGGGTCTATCAGGGAAGCACAATTTTGAGGTGGGTACAACTTTGGTCTGGGATCCATCCTTCGATATAAGGACTTTTTGCAGTCAGGTCCCAGCCCAAGGGCCCCTGGGCACATCCTTTGTCCATTTTCCCTGGGAAAGAAAACTCACAGGTCCAGGTTCCTGATGTCAGTTTGTAGGGCTCCCTTGGGTCTATCAGGGCAGCACAAGTTTGAGGTGGGGACAACTTCGGTCTGGGGTCCATCCTTCGATATATAAGCATTTTTTCCAGTCAGGTCCAAGCCCAGGGGCCCCTGGGCACATCCTTTGTCCCTTTTCCCTGGGAAAGAAAGCTCACAGGTCCAGGTTCCTGATGTCAGTTTGTAGGGCTCCCTTGGGTCTATCAGGGCAGCACAAGATTGAGGTGGGGACAACTTCGGTCTGGGGTCCATCCTTCGATATATAAGGATTTTTTCCAGTCAGGTCCCAGCCCAGGGGTTCCTGGGCACATCCTTTGTCCCTTTTCCCTGGGAAAGAAAACTCACTGGTCCAGGTTCTTGATGTCAGTTTGTAGGGCTCCCTTGGGTCTATCATGGCAGCACAAGTTTGAGGTGGGGACATCTTTGGTCTGGGGTCCATCCTTCGATATAAGGATTTTTTGCAGTCAGGTCCAGGGCCAGGGGCCCCTAGGCACATGCTTTGTCCCTTTTCCCTGGGAAAGAAAACTCACCAGTCCAGGTTCCTGATGTCAGTTTGTAGGGCTCTCTTGGGTCTATCAGGGCAGCACAAGTTTGAGGTGGGGACAACTTTGGTCTGGGATCCATCCTTCGATATAAGGATTTTTCTCAGTCAGGCATTAGCGCATGGCCTGGGGCCCCTGGGCACATCCTTTGGCCATTTTCCCTGGGAAAGAAAACTCACAGGTCCAGGTTCCTGATGTCAGTTTGTAGGGCTCCCTTATGTCTATCAGGGCAACACAAGTTTGAGTTGGGGACAACCTAAGTCTGTGATCCATCCTTCGATATAAGGATTTTTTGTAGTCAGGTCCTGGGCCAGGGGCCCCTGGGCACATGCTTTGTCCCTTTTCCCTGGGAAAGAAAACTCACCAGTCCAGGTTCCTGATGTCAGTTTGTAGGGTTTTCTTGGGTCTATCAGGGCTGCACAATTTTGAGGTGGGGACAACTTTGGTCTGGGGACCATCCTTCGATATAAGGATTTTTTGCAGTCAGGTCCAAGCCCAGGGGCCCCTGGGCACATCCTTTGTCCCTTTTCCCTGGGAAAGAAAGCTCACAGGTCCAGGTTCCTGATGTCAGTTTGTAGGGCTCCCTTGGGTCTATCAGGGCAGCACAAGATTGAGGTGGGGACAACTTCGGTCTGGGGTCCATCCTTCGATATATAAGGATTTTTTCCAGTCAGGTCCCAGCCCAGGGGTTCCTGGGCACATCCTTTGTCCCTTTTCCCTGGGAAAGAAAACTCACTGGTCCAGGTTCTTGATGTCAGTTTGTAGGGCTCCCTTGGGTCTATCATGGCAGCACAAGTTTGAGGTGGGGACATCTTTGGTCTGGGGTCCATCCTTCGATATAAGGATTTTTTGCAGTCAGGTCCAGGGCCAGGGGCCCCTAGGCACATGCTTTGTCCCTTTTCCCTGGGAAAGAAAACTCACCAGTCCAGGTTCCTGATGTCAGTTTGTAGGGCTCTCTTGGGTCTATCAGGGCAGCACAAGTTTGAGGTGGGGACAACTTTGGTCTGGGATCCATCCTTCGATATAAGGATTTTTCTCAGTCAGGCATTAGCGCATGGCCTGGGGCCCCTGGGCACATCCTTTGGCCATTTTCCCTGGGAAAGAAAACTCACAGGTCCAGGTTCCTGATGTCAGTTTGTAGGGCTCCCTTGGGTCTATCAGGGCAACACAAGTTTGAGTTGGGGACAACCTAAGTCTGGGGTCCATCCTTCGATATAAGGATTTTTTGTAGTCAGGTCCTGGGCCAGGGGCCCCTGGGCACATGCTTTGTCCCTTTTCCCTGGGAAAGAAAACTCACAGGTCCAGGTTCCTGATGTCAGTTTGTAGGGCTCCCTTGGGTCTATCATGGCAGCACAAGTTTGAGGTGGGGACATCTTTGGTCTGGGGTCCATCCTTCGATATAAGGATTTTTTGAAGACAGGTCCTGGGCCAGGGGCCCTTGGGCACATCCTTTGTCCCTTTTCCCTGGGAAAGAAAACTCACAGGTCCAGGTTCCTGATGTCAGTTTGTAGGGCGCCCTTGGGTCTATCAGGGCAGCACAAGTTTGAGGTGAGGACAACTTTGGTCTGTGAGCCATCCTTCGATATAAGGATTTTTTGCAGTCAGGTCCTGGGCCAGGGGCCCCTGGGCACATCCTTTGGCCATTTTCCCTGGGAAAGAAAACTCACCAGTCCAGGTTCCTGATGTCAGTTTGTAGGGCTCTCTTGGATCTATCAGGGCAGCACAAGTTTGAGGTGGGGACAACTTTGGTCTGGGGTCCATCCTTCGATAACAGAATTTTTTGCAGTCAGGTCCCGGGCCAGGGGCCCTTGTGCACATCCTTTGTCACTTTTCCCTGGGAAAGAAAACTCACAGGTCCAGGTTCCTGATGTCAGTTTGTAGGGCTCTCTTGGGTCTATCAGGGAAGCACAATTTTGAGGTGGGTACAACTTTGGTCTGGGATCCATCCTTCGATATAAGGACTTTTTGCAGTCAGGTCCCAGCCCAAGGGCCCCTGGGCACATCCTTTGTCCATTTTCCCTGGGAAAGAAAACTCACAGGTCCAGGTTCCTGATGTCAGTTTGTAGGGCTCCCTTGGGTCTATCAGGGCAGCACAAGTTTGAGGTGGGGACAACTTCGGTCTGGGGTCCATCCTTCGATATATAAGCATTTTTTCCAGTCAGGTCCAAGCCCAGGGGCCCCTGGGCACATCCTTTGTCCCTTTTCCCTGGGAAAGAAAGCTCACAGGTCCAGGTTCCTGATGTCAGTTTGTAGGGCTCCCTTGGGTCTATCAGGGCAACACAAGATTGAGGTGGGGACAACTTCGGTCTGGGGTCCATCCTTCGATATATAAGGATTTTTTCCAGTCAGGTCCCAGCCCAGGGGTTCCTGGGCACATCCTTTGTCCCTTTTCCCTGGGAAAGAAAACTCACTGGTCCAGGTTCTTGATGTCAGTTTGTAGGGCTCCCTTGGGTCTATCATGGCAGCACAAGTTTGAGGTGGGGACATCTTTGGTCTGGGGTCCATCCTTCGATATAAGGATTTTTTGCAGTCAGGTCCAGGGCCAGGGGCCCCTAGGCACATGCTTTGTCCCTTTTCCCTGGGAAAGAAAACTCACCAGTCCAGGTTCCTGATGTCAGTTTGTAGGGCTCTCTTGGGTCTATCAGGGCAGCACAAGTTTGAGGTGGGGACAACTTTGGTCTGGGATCCATCCTTCGATATAAGGATTTTTCTCAGTCAGGCATTAGCGCATGGCCTGGGGCCCCTGGGCACATCCTTTGGCCATTTTCCCTGGGAAAGAAAACTCACAGGTCCAGGTTCCTGATGTCAGTTTGTAGGGCTCTCTTGGGTCTATCAGGGCAGCACAAGTTTGAGGTGGGGACAACTTTGTTCTGGGGTCCATCCTTCGATATAAGGATTTTTTGAAGACAGGTCCTGGGCCAGGGGCCCTTGGGCACATCCTTTGTCCCTTTTCCCTGGGAAAGAAAACTCACCAGTCCAGGTTCCTGATGTCAGTTTGTAGGGCTCCCTTGGGTCTATCAGGGCAGCACAAGTTTGAGGTGAGGACAACTTTGGTCTGTGAGCCATCCTTCGATATAAGGATTTTTTGCAGTCAGGTCCCGGGCCAGGGGCCCTTGTGCACATCCTTTGTCACTTTTCCCTGGGAAAGAAAACTCACAGGTCCAGGTTCCTGATGTCAGTTTGTAGGGCTCTCTTGGGTCTATCAGGGCAGCACAATTTTGAGGTGGGTACAACTTTGGTCTGGGAATCATCCTTCGATATAAGGACTTTTTGCAGTCAGGTCCCAGCCCAAGGGCCCCTGGGCACATCCTTTGTCCATTTTCCCTGGGAAAGAAAACTCACAGGTCCAGGTTCCTGATGTCAGTTTGTAGGGCTCCCTTGGGTCTATCAGGGCAGCACAAGATTGAGGTGGGGACAACTTCGGTCTGGGGTCCATCCTTCGATATATAAGCATTTTTTCCAGTCAGGTCCTAGCCCAAAGGCCCCTGGGCACATCCTTTGTCCCTTTTCCCTGGGAAAGAAAACTCACAGGTCCAGGTTCCTGATGTCAGTTTGTAGGGCTCCCTTGGGTCTATCATGGCAGCACAAGTTTGAGGTGGGGACAACTTTGGTCTGGGGTCCATCCTTCGATATAAGGATTTTTTGCAGTCAGGTCCTGGGCCAGGGGCCCCTAGGCACATGCTTTGTCCCTTTTCCCTGGGAAAGAAAACTCACCAGTCCAGGTTCCTGATGTCAGTTTGTAGGGCTCCCTTAAGTCTATCAGGGCAACACAAGTTTGAGTTAGGGACAACCTAAGTCTGTGATCCATCCTTCGATATAAGGATTTTTTGCAGTCAGGTCCTGGGCCAGGGGCCCCTGGGCACATGCTTTGTCCCTTTTCCCTGGGAAAGAAAACTCACAGGTCCAGGTTCCTGATGTCAGTTTGTAGGGCTCCCTTGGGTCTATCAGGGCAGCACAAGTTTGAGGTGGGGATAACTTCGGTCTGGGGTCCATCCTTCGATATATAAGGATTTTTTCCAGTCAGGTCCCAGACCAGGGGTTCCTGGGCACATCCTTTGTCCCTTTTCCCTGGGAAAGAAAACTCACAGGTTCAGGTTCCTGATGTCAGTTTGTAGGGCTCCCTTGGGTCTATCAGGGCAGCACAAGTTTCAGGTGGGGACAACTTTGGTCTGGGGTCCATCCTTCGATATAAGGATTTTTTGCAGTCAGGTCCTCGGCCAGGGGCCCCTGGGCACATGCTTTGTCCCTTTTCCCTGGGAAAGAAAACTCACCAGTCCAGGTTCCTGATGTCAGTTTGTAGGGCTCCCTTGGGTCTATCAGGGCAGCACAAGTTTGAGGTGGGGACAACTTTGTTCTGGGGTCCATCCTTCGATATAAGGACTTTTCTCAGTCAGGTCCCGGGCCAGGGGCCCCTGTGCACATCCTTTGTCCCTTTTCCCTGGGAAAGAAAACTCACAGGTCCAGGTTCCTGATGTCAGTTTGTAGGGCTCTCTTGGGTCTATCAGGGCAGCACAATTTTGAGGTGGGGACAACTTTGGTCTGGGATCCATCCTTCGATATAAGGACTTTTTGCAGTCAGGTCCAAGCCCAGGGGCCCCTGGGCACATGCTTTGTCCCTTTTCCCTGGGAAAGAAAACTCACAGGTCCAGGTTCCTGATGTCAGTTTGTAGGGCTCCCTTGGGTCTATCAGGGCAGCACAAGTTTGAGGTGGGGACAACTTCGGTCTGGGGTCCATCCTTCGATATATAAGGATTTTTTCCAGTCAGGTCCCAGCCCAGGGGTTCCTGGGCACATCCTTTGTCCCTTTTCCCTGGGAAAGAAAACTCACAGGTCCAGGTTCCTGATGTCAGTTTGTAGGGCTCCCTTGGGTCTATCATGGCAGCACAAGTTTGAGGTGGGGACAACTTTGGTCTGGGGTCCATCCTTCGATATAAGGATTTTTTGCAGTCAGGTCCTGGGCCAGGGGCCCCTAGGCACATGCTTTGTCCCTTTTCCCTGGGAAAGAAAACTCACAGGTCCAGGTTCCTGATGTCAGTTTGTAGGGCTCCCTTAAGTCTATCAGGGCAACACAAGTTTGAGGTGGGGACAACCTAAGTCTGTGATCCATCCTTCGATATAAGGATTTTTTGCAGTCAGGTCCTGGGCCAGGGGCCCCTGGGCACATGCTTTGTCCCTTTTCCCTGGGAAAGAAAACTCACCAGTCCAGGTTCCTGATGTCAGTTTGTAGGGCTCCCTTGGGTCTATCAGGGCAGCACAAGTTTGAGGTGGGGACAACTTCGGTCTGGGGTCCATCCTTCGATATAAGGATTTTTTGCAGTCAGGTCCCAGCCCAGGGGTTCCTGGGCACATGTTTGTCCCTTTTCCCTGGGAAAGAAAACTCACAGGTCCAGGTTCCTGATGTCAGTTTGTAGGGCTCCCTTGGGTCTATCAGGGCAGCACAAGTTTGAGGTGGGGACAACTTTGGTCTGGGGTCCATCCTTCGATATAAGGATTTTTTGCAGTCAGGTCCTGGGCCAGGGGCCCCTGGGCACATGCTTTGTCCCTTTTCCCTGGGAAAGAAAACTCACCAGTCCAGGTTCCTGATGTCAGTTCGTAGGGCTTCCTTGGGTCTATCAGGGCAGCACAAGTTGGAGGTGGGGACAACTTTGGTCTGGGGTCCATCCTTCGATATAAGGATTTTTTGCAGTCAGGTCCTGGGTCAGATTCACCTGGGCACATCCTTTGTCCCTTTTCCCTGGGAAAGAAAACTCACAGGTCCAGGTTCCTGATGTCAGTTCGTAGGGCTCCCTTGGGTCTATCAGGGCAGCACAAGTTTGAGGTGGGGACAACTTTGGTCTGGGATCCATCCTTTGATATAAGGATTTTTCTCAGTCAGGGCCCAGCGCATGGCCTGGGGCCTTTGGGGACATCCTTTGGCCTTTTTCCGTGGGAAAGAAAACTCACAGGTCCAGGTTCCTGATGTCAGTTTGTAGGGCTCCCTTGGGTCTATCAGGGCAGCACAAGTTTGAGGTGGGGACAACTTTGGTCTGTGATCCATCCTTTGATATAAGGATTTTTTGCAGTCAGGCCCGAGCCCAGGGGCCCCTGGGCACATCCTTTGTCCCATTTCCCTGGGAAAGAAAACTCACCAGTCCAGATTCCTGATGTTAGTTTGTAGGGCTCCCTTGCGTCTATCAGGGCAGCACAAGTTTGAGGTGGGGACAACTTCGGTCTACGATCAATCCTTCGATATAAGGATTTTTTGCAGTCAGGTTCCAGCGCATTGCCAGGGGCCCCTGGCCACATCCTTTGTCCATTTTCCCTGGGAAAGAAAATTCACAGGTCCAGGTTCCTGATGTCAGTTTGTAGGGCTCTCTTGGGTCTATCAGGGCAGCACAAGTTTGAGTTGGGGAAAATTTCGGTCTGGGGTCCATCTCTCGATATAAGGATTTTTTGCAGTCAGGTCCTGGGCCAGGGGCCCTTGGGCACATCCTTTGTCCATTTTCCCTGGGAAAGAAAACTCACAGGTCCAGGTTCCTGATGTCAGTTTGTAGGGCTCTCTTGGGTCAATCAGGGCAGCACAAGTTTGAGGTGGGGACAACTTTGGTCTGGGGTACATCCTTCGATATAAGGATTTTTTGCAGTCAGGGCCCAGCCCAGGGCCAGGGACCCCTGGGCACATCCCTTGTCCCTTTTCCCTGGGAAAGAAAACTCACCAGTCCAGGTTCCTGATGTCAGTTTGTAGGGCTCTCTTGGGTCTATCAGGGCAGCACAAGTTTCAGGTGGGGACAACTTTGGTCTGGGGTCCATCCTTCGATATAAGGATTTTTTGCAGTCAGGTCCTCGGCCAGGGGCCCCTGTGCCCAACCTTTGTCCCTTTTCCCTGGGAAAGAAAACTCACCAGTCCAGGTTCCTGATGTCAGTTTGTAGGGCTCCCTTGGGTCTATCAGGGCAGCACAAGTTTGAGGTGGGGACAACTTTGTTCTGGGGTCCATCCTTCGATATAAGGACTTTTCTCAGTCAGGTCCCGGGCCAGGGGCCCTTGTGCACATCCTTTGTCCCTTTTCCCTGGGAAAGAAAACTCACAGGTCCAGGTTCCTGATGTCAGTTTGTAGGGCTCTCTTGGGTCTATCAGGGCAGCACAATTTTGAGGTGGGGACAACTTTGGTCTGGGATCCATCCTTCGATATAAGGACTTTTTGCAGTCAGGTCCAAGCCCAGGGGCCCCTGGGCACATGCTTTGTCCCTTTTCCCTGGGAAAGAAAACTCACAGGTCCAGGTTCCTGATGTCAGTTTGTAGGGCTCCCTTGGGTCTATCAGGGCAGCACAAGATTGAGGTGGGGACAACTTCGGTCTGGGGTCCATCCTTCGATATATAAGGATTTTTTCCAGTCAGGTCCCAACCCAGGGGTTCCTGGGCACATCCTTTGTCCCTTTTCCCTGGGAAAGAAAACTCACAGGTCCAGGTTCCTGATGTCAGTTTGTAGGGCTCCATTGGGTCTATCATGGCAGCACAAATTTGAGGTGGGGACAACTTTGGTCTGGGGTCCATCCTTCGATATAAGGATTTTTTGCAGTCAGGTCCTGGGCCAGGGGCCCCTGGGCACATGCTTTTTCCCTTTTCCCTGGGAAAGAAAACTCACCAGTCCAGGTTCCTGATGTCAGTTCGTAGGGCTCCCTTGGTTCTATCAGGGCAGCACAAGTTGGAGGTGGGGACAACTTTGGTCTGGGGTCCATCCTTCGATATAAGGATTTTTTGCAGTCACGTCCTGGGTCAGATTCACCTGGGCACATCCTTTGTCCCTTTTCCCTGGGAAAGAAAACTCACAGATCCAGGTTCCTGATGTCAGTTCGTAGGGCTCCCTTGGGTCTATCAGGGCAGCACAAGTTTGAGGTGGGGACAACTTTGGTCTGGGATCCATCCTTTGATATAAGGATTTTTCTCAGTCAGGGCCCAGCGCATGGCCTGGGGCCTTTGGGCACATCCTTTGGCCTTTTTCCGTGGGAAAGAAAACTCACAGGTCCAGGGTCCTGATGTCAGTTTGTAGGGCTCTCTTGGGTCTATCAGGGCAGCACAAGTTTGAGGTGGGGACAACTTCGGTCTGGGGTCCATCCTTCGATATAAGGATTTTTTGCAGTCAGGTCCCAGCCCAGGTGTTCCTGGGCACATGTTTGTCCCTTTTCCCTGGGAAAGAAAACTCACAGGTCCAGGTTCCTGATGTCAGTTTGTAGGGCTCCCATGGGTCTATCATGGCAGCACAAATTTGAGGTGGGGACAACTTCGGTCTACGATCAATCCTTCGATATAAGGATTTTTTGCATTCAGGTTCCAGCGCATTGCCAGGGGCCCCTGGCCACATCCTTTGTCCATTTTCCCTGGGAAAGAAAATTCACAGGTCCAGGTTCCTGATGTCAGTTTGTAGGGCTCTCTTGGGTCTATCAGGGCAGCACAAGTTTGAGTTGGGGAAAATTTCGGTCTGGGGTCCATCTCTCGATATAAGGATTTTTTGCAGTCAGGTCCTGGGCCAGGGGCCCTTGGGCACATCCTTTGTCCATTTTCCCTGGGAAAGAAAACTCACAGGTCCAGGTTCCTGATGTCAGTTCGTAGGGCTCCCTTGGGTCTATCAGGGCAGCACAAGTTTGAGGTGGGGACAACTTCGGTCTGTGATCCATCCTTCGATATAAGGATTTTTTGCAGTCAGGCCCGAGCCCAGGGGCCCCTGGGCACATCCTTTGTCCCATTTCCCTGGGAAAGAAAACTCACCAGTCCAGATTCCTGATGTCAGTTTGTAGGGCTCCCTTGCGTCTATCAGGGCAGCACAAGTTTGAGGTGGAGACAACTTCGGTCTACGATCAATCCTTCGATATAAGGATTTTTGGCAGTCAGGTTCCAGCGCATTGCCAGGGGCCCCTGGCCACATCCTTTGTCCATTTCCCTGGGAAAGAAAATTCACAGGTCCAGGTTCCTGATGTCAGTTTGTAGGGCTCTCTTGGGTCTATCAGGGCAGCACAAGTTTGAGTTGGGGAAAATTTCGGTCTGGGGTCCATCTCTCGATATAAGGATTTTTTGCAGTCAGGTCCTGGGCCAGGGGCCCTTGGGCACATCCTTTGTCCATTTTCCCTGGGAAAGAAAACTCACAGGTCCAGGTTCCTGATGTCAGTTTGTAGGGCTCTCTTGGGTCAATCAGGGCAGCACAAGTTTGAGGTGGGGACAACTTTAGTCTGGGGTCCATCCTTCGATATAAGGATATTTGCAGTCAGGTCCCAGCCCTGGAGCCCCTGGGCACAACCTTTGTCCCTTTTCCCTGGGAAAGAAAACTCACCAGTCCAGGTTCCTGATGTCAGTTTGTAGGGCTCTCTTGGGTCTATCAGGGAAGCACAAGTTTGAGGTGGGGACAACTTTGGTCAGGGATCCATCCTTCGATATAAGGATTTTTGTCAGTCAGGGACCAGCGCATGGCCTGGGGCCCCTGGGCACATCCTTTGGCCATTTTCCCTGGGAAAGAAAACTCACAGGTCCAGGTTCCTGATGTCAGTTTGTAGGGCTCCCTTAAGTCTATCAGGGCAGCACAAGTTTGAGATGGGGACAACCTAAGTCTGTGATCCATCCTTTGATATAAGGATTTTTTGCAGTCAGGTCCTGGGCCTGGGGCCCCTGGGCACATCCTTTGTCCCTTTTCCCTGGGAAAGAAAACTCACAGGTCCAGGTTCCTGATGTCAGTTTGTAGGGCTCCCTTAAGTCTATCAGGGCAGCACAAGTTTGAGGTGGGGACAACTTTGGTCTGGGGTCCATCCTTCGATATATAAGGATTTTTTCCTGTCAGGTCCCAGCCCAGGGGCCCCTGGGCACATCCTTTGTCCCTTTTCCCTGGGAAAGAAAACTCACAGGTCCAGGTTCCTGATGTCAGTTTGTAGGGCTCCCTTGGGTCTATCAGGGCAGCACAAGTTGTAGGTGGGGACAACTTTGGTCTGGGGTCCATCCTTCGATATAAGGATATTTGCAGTCAGGTCCTGGGCCTGGGGCCCCTGGGCACATCCTTTGTCCCTTTTCCCTGGGAAAAAAAACTCACAGGTCCAGGTTCCTGATGTCAGTTTGTAGGGCTCCCTTGGGACTACCAGGGCAGCACAAGTTTGAGGTGGGGACAACTTTGGTCTGGGATCCATCCTTCGATATAAGGATTTTTCTCAGTCAGGGACCAGCGCATGGCCTGGAGCCCCTGGGCACATCCTTTGGCCATTTTCCCTGGGAAAGAAAACTCACAGGTCCAGGTTCCTGATGTCAGTTTGTAGGGCTCTCTTGGGTCTATCAGGGCAGCACAAGTTTGAGTTGGGGAAAATTTCGGTCTGGGGTCCATCTCTCGATATAAGGATTTTTTGCAGTCAGGTCCTGGGCCAGGGGCCCTTGGGCACATCCTTTGTCTATTTACCCTGGGAAAGAAAACTCACAGGTCCAGGTTCCTGATGTCAGTTTGTAGGGCTCCCTTGGGTCTATCAGGGCAGCACAAGTTTGAGGTGGGGACAACTTTGGTCTGGGGTCCATCCTTCGATATAAGGATTTTTTGCAGTCAGGGCCCAGCCCAGGGCCAGGGACCCCTGGGCACATCCTTTGGCCATTTTCCCTGGGAAAGAAAACTCACAGGTCCAGGTTCCTGATGTCAGTTTGTAGGGCTCCCTTAAGTCTATCAGGGCAACACAAGTTTGAGTTGGGGACAACCTAAGTCTGTGATCCATCCTTCGACATAAGGATTTTTTGCAGTCAGGTCCCAGCCCAGGGGCCCCTGGGCACATGCTTTGTCCCTTTTCCCTGGGAAAGAAAACTCACAGGTCCAGGTTCCTGATGTCAGTTTGTAGGGCTCCCTTGGGTCTATCAGGGCAGCACAAGTTTGAGGTGGGGACAACTTTGTTCTGGGGTCCATCCTTCGATATAAGGATTTTTTGAAGACAGGTCCTGGGCCAGGGGCCCTTGGGCACATCCTTTGTCCCTTTTCCCTGGGAAAGAAAACTCACAGGTCCAGGTTCCTGATGTCAGTTTGTAGGGCGCCCTTGGGTCTATCAGGGCAGCACAAGTTTGAGGTGAGGACAACTTTGGTCTGTGAGCCATCCTTCGATATAAGGATTTTTTGCAGTCAGGTCCTGGGCCAGGGGCCCCTGGGCACATCCTTTGGCCATTTTCCCTGGGAAAGAAAACTCACCAGTCCAGGTTCCTGATGTCAGTTTGTAGGGCTCTCTTGGATCTATCAGGGCAGCACAAGTTTGAGGTGGGGACAACTTTGGTCTGGGGTCCATCCTTCGATAACAGAATTTTTTGCAGTCAGGTCCCGGGCCAGGGGCCCTTGTGCACATCCTTTGTCACTTTTCCCTGGGAAAGAAAACTCACAGGTCCAGGTTCCTGATGTCAGTTTGTAGGGCTCTCTTGGGTCTATCAGGGCAGCACAATTTTGAGGTGGGTACAACTTTGGTCTGGGATCCATCCTTCGATATAAGGACTTTTTGCAGTCAGGTCCCAGCCCAAGGGCCCCTGGGCACATCCTTTGTCCATTTTCCCTGGGAAAGAAAACTCACAGGTCCAGGTTCCTGATGTCAGTTTGTAGGGCTCCCTTGGGTCTATCAGGGCAGCACAAGATTGAGGTGGGGACAACTTCGGTCTGGGGTCCATCCTTCGATATATAAGCATTTTTTCCAGTCAGGTCCTAGCCCAGGGGCCCCTGGGCACATCCTTTGTCCCTTTTCCCTGGGAAAGAAAATTCACAGGTCCAGGTTCCTGATGTCAGTTTGTAGGGCTCCCTTAAGTCTATCATGGCAGCACAAGTTTGAGGTGGGGACAACTTTGGTCTGGGGTCCATCCTTCGATATAAGGATTTTTTGCAGTCAGGTCCTGGGCCAGGGGCCCCTAGGCACATGCTTTGTCCCTTTTCCCTGGGAAAGAAAACTCACCAGTCCAGGTTCCTGATGTCAGTTTGTAGGGCTCCCTTAAGTCTATCAGGGCAACACAAGTTTGAGTTAGGGACAACCTAAGTCTGTGATCCATCCTTCGATATAAGGATTTTTTGCAGTCAGGTCCTGGGCCAGGGGCCCCTGGGCACATGCTTTGTCCCTTTTCCCTGGGAAAGAAAACTCACAGGTCCAGGTTCCTGATGTCAGTTTGTAGGGCTCCCTTGGGTCTATCAGGGCAGCACAAGTTTGAGGTGGGGATAACTTCGGTCTGGGGTCCATCCTTCGATATATAAGGATTTTTTCCAGTCAGGTCCCAGACCAGGGGTTCCTGGGCACATCCTTTGTCCCTTTTCCCTGGGAAAGAAAACTCACAGGTTCAGGTTCCTGATGTCAGTTTGTAGGGCTCCCTTGGGTCTATCAGGGCAGCACAAGTTTCAGGTGGGGACAACTTTGGTCTGGGGTCCATCCTTCGATATAAGGATTTTTTGCAGTCAGGTCCTCGGCCAGGGGCCCCTGGGCACATGCTTTGTCCCTTTTCCCTGGGAAAGAAAACTCACAGGTCCAGGTTCCTGATGTCAGTTTGTAGGGCTCCCTTGGGTCTATCAGGGCAGCACAAGTTTGAGGTGGGGACAACTTTGTTCTGGGGTCCATCCTTCGATATAAGGACTTTTCTCAGTCAGGTCCCGGGCCAGGGGCCCCTGTGCACATCCTTTGTCCCTTTTCCCTGGGAAAGAAAACTCACAGGTCCAGGTTCCTGATGTCAGTTTGTAGGGCTCTCTTGGGTCTATCAGGGCAGCACAATTTTGAGGTGGGGACAACTTTGGTCTGGGATCCATCCTTCGATATAAGGACTTTTTGCAGTCAGGTCCAAGCCCAGGGGCCCCTGGGCACATGCTTTGTCCCTTTTCCCTGGGAAAGAAAACTCACAGGTCCAGGTTCCTGATGTCAGTTTGTAGGGCTCCCTTGGGTCTATCAGGGCAGCACAAGTTTGAGGTGGGGACAACTTCGGTCTGGGGTCCATCCTTCGATATATAAGGATTTTTTCCAGTCAGGTCCCAGCCCAGGGGTTCCTGGGCACATCCTTTGTCCCTTTTCCCTGGGAAAGAAAACTCACAGGTCCAGGTTCCTGATGTCAGTTTGTAGGGCTCCCTTGGGTCTATCATGGCAGCACAAGTTTGAGGTGGGGACAACTTTGGTCTGGGGTCCATCCTTCGATATAAGGATTTTTTGCAGTCAGGTCCAGGGCCAGGGGCCCCTAGGCACATGCTTTGTCCCTTTTCCCTGGGAAAGAAAACTCACAGGTCCAGGTTCCTGATGTCAGTTTGTAGGGCTCCCTTAAGTCTATCAGGGCAACACAAGTTTGAGTTGGGGACAACCTAAGTCTGTGATCCATCCTTCGATATAAGGATTTTTTGCAGTCAGGTCCTGGGCCAGGGGCCCCTGGGCACATGCTTTGTCCCTTTTCCCTGGGAAAGAAAACTCACCAGTCCAGGTTCCTGATGTCAGTTTGTAGGGCTCCCTTGGGTCTATCAGGGCAGCACAAGTTTGAGGTGGGGACAACTTCGGTCTGGGGTCCATCCTTCGATATAAGGATTTTTTGCAGTCAGGTCCCAGCCCAGGGGTTCCTGGGCACATGTTTGTCCCTTTTCCCTGGGAAAGAAAACTCACAGGTCCAGGTTCCTGATGTCAGTTTGTAGGGCTCCCTTGGGTCTATCAGGGCAGCACAAGTTTGAGGTGGGGACAACTTTGGTCTGGGGTCCATCCTTCGATATAAGGATTTTTTGCAGTCAGGTCCTGGGCCAGGGGCCCCTGGGCACATCCTTTGTCCCTTTTCCCTGGGAAAGAAAACTCACCAGTCCAGGTTCCTGATGTCAGTTCGTAGGGCTTCCTTGGGTCTATCAGGGCAGCACAAGTTTGAGGTGGGGACAACTTTGGTCTGGGGTCCATCCTTCGATATAAGGATTTTTTGCAGTCAGGTCCTGGGTCAGATTCACCTGGGCACATCCTTTGTCCCTTTTCCCTGGGAAAGAAAACTCACAGGTCCAGGTTCCTGATGTCAGTTCGTAGGGCTCCCTTGGGTCTATCAGGGCAGCACAAGTTTGAGGTGGGGACAACTTTGGTCTGGGATCCATCCTTTGATATAAGGATTTTTCTCAGTCAGGGCCCAGCGCATGGCCTGGGGCCTTTGGGGACATCCTTTGGCCTTTTTCCGTGGGAAAGAAAACTCACAGGTCCAGGTTCCTGATGTCAGTTTGTAGGGCTCCCTTGGGTCTATCAGGGCAGCACAAGTTTGAGGTGGGGACAACTTTGGTCTGTGATCCATCCTTTGATATAAGGATTTTTTGCAGTCAGGCCCGAGCCCAGGGGCCCCTGGGCACATCCTTTGTCCCATTTCCCTGGGAAAGAAAACTCACCAGTCCAGATTCCTGATGTCAGTTTGTAGGGCTCCCTTGCGTCTATCAGGGCAGCACAAGTTTGAGGTGGAGACAACTTCGGTCTACGATCAATCCTTCGATATAAGGATTTTTGGCAGTCAGGTTCCAGCGCATTGCCAGGGGCCCCTGGCCACATCCTTTGTCCATTTCCCTGGGAAAGAAAATTCACAGGTCCAGGTTCCTGATGTCAGTTTGTAGGGCTCTCTTGGGTCTATCAGGGCAGCACAAGTTTGAGTTGGGGAAAATTTCGGTCTGGGGTCCATCTCTCGATATAAGGATTTTTTGCAGTCAGGTCCTGGGCCAGGGGCCCTTGGGCACATCCTTTGTCCATTTTCCCTGGGAAAGAAAACTCACAGGTCCAGGTTCCTGATGTCAGTTTGTAGGGCTCTCTTGGGTCAATCAGGGCAGCACAAGTTTGAGGTGGGGACAACTTTAGTCTGGGGTCCATCCTTCGATATAAGGATATTTGCAGTCAGGTCCCAGCCCAGGGGCCCCTAGGCACATGCTTTGTCCCTTTTCCCTGGGAAAGAAAACTCACAGGTCCAGGTTCCTGATGTCAGTTTGTAGGGCTCTCTTGGGTCTATCAGGGAAGCACAAGTTTGAGGTGGGGACAACTTTGGTCTGGGATCCATCCTTCGATATAAGGATTTTTGTCAGTCAGGGACCAGCGCATGGCCTGGGGCCCCTGGGCACATCCTTTGGCCATTTTCCCTGGGAAAGAAAACTCACAGGTCCAGGTTCCTGATGTCAGTTTGTAGGGCTCCCTTAAGTCTATCAGGGCAGCACAAGTTTGAGATGGGGACAACCTAAGTCTGTGATCCATCCTTTGATATAAGGATTTTTTGCAGTCAGGTCCTGGGCCTGGGGCCCCTGGGCACATCCTTTGTCCCTTTTCCCTGGGAAAGAAAACTCACAGGTCCAGGTTCCTGATGTCAGTTTGTAGGGCTCCCTTAAGTCTATCAGGGCAGCACAAGTTTGAGGTGGGGACAACTTCGGTCTGGGGTCCATCCTTCGATATATAAGGATTTTTTCCTGTCAGGTCCCAGCCCAGGGGCCCCTGGGCACATCCTTTGTCCCTTTTCCCTGGGAAAGAAAACTCACAGGTCCAGGTTCCTGATGTCAGTTTGTAGGGCTCCCTTGGGTCTATCAGGGCAGCACAAGTTGGAGGTGGGGACAACTTTGGTCTGGGGTCCATCCTTCGATATAAGGATATTTGCAGTCAGGTCCTGGGCCTGGGGCCCCTGGGCACATCCTTTGTCCCTTTTCCCTGGGAAAAAAAACTCACAGGTCCAGGTTCCTGATGTCAGTTTGTAGGGCTCCCTTGGGTCTACCAGGGCAGCACAAGTTTGAGGTGGGGACAACTTTGGTCTGGGATCCATCCTTCGATATAAGGATTTTTCTCAGTCA
This sequence comes from Lonchura striata, assembly GCF_046129695.1. Lineage (NCBI taxonomy): Eukaryota > Metazoa > Chordata > Aves > Passeriformes > Estrildidae > Lonchura > Lonchura striata. The sequence continues at coordinate 63,061,126 of NC_134608.1, read as the reverse complement.
GGCATTAGCGCATGGCCTGGGGCCCCTGGGCACATCCTTTGTCCCTTTTCCCTGGGAAAGAAAACTCACAGGTCCAGGTTCCTGATGTCAGTTTGTAGGGCTCCCTTAAGTCTATCAGGGCAACACAAGTTTGAGTTGGGGACAACCTAAGTCTGTGATCCATCCTTCGATATAAGGATTTTTTGTAGTCAGGTCCTGGGCCAGGGGCCCCTGGGCACATGCTTTGTCCCTTTTCCCTGGGAAAGAAAACTCACAGGTCCAGGTTCCTGATGTCAGTTTGTAGGGCTCCCTTGGGTCTATCAGGGCAGCACAAGTTTGAGGTGGGGACAACTTTGTTCTGGGGTCCATCCTTCGATATAAGGATTTTTTGAAGACAGGTCCTGGGCCAGGGGCCCTTGGGCACATCCTTTGTCCCTTTTCCCTGGGAAAGAAAACTCACAGGTCCAGGTTCCTGATGTCAGTTTGTAGGGCGCCCTTGGGTCTATCAGGGCAGCACAAGTTTGAGGTGAGGACAACTTTGGTCTGTGAGCCATCCTTCGATATAAGGATTTTTTGCAGTCAGGTCCTGGGCCAGGGGCCCCTGGGCACATCCTTTGGCCATTTTCCCTGGGAAAGAAAACTCACCAGTCCAGGTTCCTGATGTCAGTTTGTAGGGCTCTCTTGGATCTATCAGGGCAGCACAAGTTTGAGGTGGGGACAACTTTGGTCTGGGGTCCATCCTTCGATAACAGAATTTTTTGCAGTCAGGTCCCGGGCCAGGGGCCCTTGTGCACAGCCTTTGTCTCTTTTCCCTGGGAAAGAAAACTCACAGGTCCAGGTTCCTGATGTCAGTTTGTAGGGCTCTCTTGGGTCTATCAGGGCAGCACAATTTTGAGGTGGGTACAACTTTGGTCTGGGATCCATCCTTCGATATAAGGACTTTTTGCAGTCAGGTCCCAGCCCAAGGGCCCCTGGGCACATCCTTTGTCCATTTTCCCTGGGAAAGAAAACTCACAGGTCCAGGTTCCTGATGTCAGTTTGTAGGGCTCCCTTGGGTCTATCAGGGCAGCACAAGATTGAGGTGGGGACAACTTCGGTCTGGGGTCCATCCTTCGATATATAAGCATTTTTTCCAGTCAGGTCCTAGCCCAGGGGCCCATGGACACATCCTTTGTCCCTTTTCCCTGGGAAAGAAAACTCACCAGTCCAGGTTCCTGATGTCAGTTTGTAGGGCTCCCTTAAGTCTATCAGGGCAACACAAGTTTGAGTTAGGGACAACCTAAGTCTGTGATCCATCCTTCGATATAAGGATTTTTTGCAGTCAGGTCCTGGGCCAGGGGCCCCTGGGCACATGCTTTGTCCCTTTTCCCTGGGAAAGAAAACTCACAGGTCCAGGTTCCTGATGTCAGTTTGTAGGGCCCCCTTGGGTCTATCAGGGCAGCACAAGTTTGAGGTGGGGACAACTTTGGTCTGGGGTCCATCCTTCGATATAAGGACTTTTCTCAGTCAGGTCCCGGGCCAGGGGCCCCTGTGCACATCCTTTGTCCCTTTTCCCTGGGAAAGAAAACTCACAGGTCCAGGTTCCTGATGTCAGTTTGTAGGGCTCTCTTGGGTCTATCAGGGCAGCACAATTTTGAGGTGGGGACAACTTTGGTCTGGGATCCATCCTTCGATATAAGGACTTTTTGCAGTCAGGTCCAAGCCCAGGGGCCCCTGGGCACATGCTTTGTCCCTTTTCCCTGGGAAAGAACACTCACAGGTCCAGGTTCCTGATGTCAGTTTGTAGGGCTCCCTTGGGTCTATCAGGGCAGCACAAGATTGAGGTGGGGACAACTTCGGTCTGGGGTCCATCCTTCGATATATAAGGATTTTTTCCAGTCAGGTCCCAACCCAGGGGTTCCTGGGCACATCCTTTGTCCCTTTTCCTTGGGAAAGAAAACTCACAGGTCCAGGTTCCTGATGTCAGTTTGTAGGGCTCCCTTGGGTCTATCATGGCAGCACAAGTTTGAGGTGGGGACAACTTTGGTCTGGGGTCCATCCTTCGATATAAGGATTTTTTGCAGTCAGGTCCAGGGCCAGGGGCCCCTAGGCACATGCTTTGTCCCTTTTCCCTGGGAAAGAAAACTCACAGGTCCAGGTTCCTGATGTCAGTTTGTAGGGCTCCCTTAAGTCTATCAGGGCAACACAAGTTTGAGTTGGGGACAACCTAAGTCTGTGATCCATCCTTTGATATAAGGATTTTTTGCAGTCAGGTCCCGGGCCAGGGGCCCCTGGGCACATGCTTTGTCCCTTTTCCCTGGGAAAGAAAACTCACAGGTCCAGGTTCCTGATGTCAGTTTGTAGGGCTCCCTTGGGTCTATCAGGGCAGCACAAGTTTGAGGTGGGGACAACTTCGGTCTGGGGTCCATCCTTCGATATAAGGATTTTTTGCAGTCAGGTTCCAGCCCAGGGGTTCCTGGGCACATGTTTATCCCTTTTCCCTGGGAAAGAAAACTCACAGGTCCAGGTTCCTGATGTCAGTTTGTAGGGCTCCCTTGGGTCTATCAGGGCAGCACAAGTTGGAGGTGGGGACAACTTTGGTCTGGGGTCCATCCTTCGATATAAGGATATTTGCAGTCAGGTCCTGGGCCTGGGGCCCCTGGGCACATCCTTTGTCCCTTTTCCCTGGGAAAGAAAACTCACAGGTCCAGGTTCCTGATGTCAGTTTGTAGGGCTCCATTGGGTCTATCATGGCAGCACAAATTTGAGGTGGGGACAACTTTGGTCTGGGGTCCATCCTTCGATATAAGGATTTTTTGCAGTCAGGTCCTGGGCCAGGGGCCCCTGGGCACATCCTTTGTCCCTTTTCCCTGGGAAAGAAAACTCACCAGTCCAGGTTCCTGATGTCAGTTCGTAGGGCTCCCTTGGGTCTATCAGGGCAGCACAAGTTGGAGGTGGGGACAACTTTGGTCTGGGGTCCATCCTTCGATATAAGGATTTTTTGCAGTCACGTCCTGGGTCAGATTCACCTGGGCACATCCTTTGTCCTTTTTCCCTGGGAAAGAAAACTCACAGATCCAGGTTCCTGATGTCAGTTCGTAGGGCTCCCTTGGGTCTATCAGGGCAGCACAAGTTTGAGGTGGGGACAACTTCGGTCTGTGATCCATCCTTTGATATAAGGATTTTTTGCAGTCAGGCCCGAGCCCAGGGGCCCCTGGGCACATCCTTTGTCCCATTTCCCTGGGAAAGAAAACTCACCAGTCCAGATTCCTGATGTCAGTTTGTAGGGCTCCCTTGCGTCTATCAGGGCAGCACAAGTTTGAGGTGGGGACAACTTCGGTCTACGATCAATCCTTCGATATAAGGATTTTTTGCATTCAGGTTCCAGCGCATTGCCAGGGGCCCCTGGCCACATCCTTTGTCCATTTTCCTTGGGAAAGAAAATTCACAGGTCCAGGTTCCTGATGTCAGTTTGTAGGGCTCTCTTGGGTCTATCAGGGCAGCACAAGTTTGAGTTGGGGAAAATTTCGGTCTGGGGTCCATCTCTCGATATAAGGATTTTTTGCAGTCAGGTCCAAGCCCAGGGGCCCTTGGGCACATCCTTTGTCCATTTTCCCTGGGAAAGAAAACTCATAGGTCCAGGTTCCTGATGTCAGTTTGTTGGGCTCTCTTGGGTCAATCAGGGCAGCACAAGTTTGAGGTGGGGACAACTTTGTTCTGGGGTCCATCCTTCGATATAAGGATATTTGCAGTCAGGTCCCAGCCCTGGAGCCCCTGGGCACAACCTTTGTCCCTTTTCCCTGGGAAAGAAAACTCACAGGTCCAGGTTCCTGATGTCAGTTTGTAGGGCTCTCTTGGGTCTATCAGGGAAGCACAAGTTTGAGGTGGGGACAACTTTGGTCTGGGATCCATCCTTCGATATAAGGATTTTTGTCAGTCAGTGACCAGCGCATGGCCTGGGGGCCCTGGGCACATCCTTTGGCCATTTTCCCTGGGAAAGAAAACTCACAGGTCCAGGTTCCTGATGTCAGTTTGTAGGGCTCCCTTAAGTCTATCAGGGCAGCACAAGTTTGAGATGGGGACAACCTAAGTCTGTGATCCATCCTTTGATATAAGGATTTTTTGCAGTCAGGTCCTGGGCCTGGGGCCCCTGGGCACATCCTTTGTCCCTTTTCCCTGGGAAAGAAAACTCACAGGTCCAGGTTCCTGATGTCAGTTTGTAGGGCTCCCTTAAGTCTATCAGGGCAGCACAAGTTTGAGGTGGGGACAACTTTGGTCTGGGGTCCATCCTTCGATATATAAGGATTTTTTCCTGTCAGGTCCCAGCCCAGGGGCCCCTGGGCACATCCTTTGTCCCTTTTCCCTGGGAAAGAAAACTCACAGGTCCAGGTTCCTGATGTCAGTTTGTAGGGCTCCCTTGGGTCTATCAGGGCAGCACAAGTTGGAGGTGGGGACAACTTTGGTCTGGGGTCCATCCTTCGATATAAGGATATTTGCAGTCAGGTCCTGGGCCTGGGGCCCCTGGGCACATCCTTTGTCCCTTTTCCCTGGGAAAAAAAACTCACAGGTCCAGGTTCCTGATGTCAGTTTGTAGGGCTCCCTTGGGACTACCAGGGCAGCACAAGTTTGAGGTGGGGACAACTTTGGTCTGGGATCCATCCTTCGATATAAGGATTTTTCTCAGTCAGGGACCAGCGCATGGCCTGGAGCCCCTGGGCACATCCTTTGGCCATTTTCCCTGGGAAAGAAAACTCACAGGTCCAGGTTCCTGATGTCAGTTTGTAGGGCTCCCTTGGGTCTATCAGGGCAGCACAAGTTTGAGTTGGGGAAAATTTCGGTCTGGGGTCCATCTCTCGATATAAGGATTTTTTGCAGTCAGGTCCTGGGCCAGGGGCTTTTGGGCACATCCTTTGTCTATTTTCCCTGGGAAAGAAAACTCACAGGTCCAGCTTCCTGATGTCAGTTTGTAGGGCTCTCTTGGGTCAATCAGGGCAGCACAAGTTTGAGGTGGGGACAACTTTGGTCTGGGGTACATTCTTCGATATAAGGATTTTTTGCAGTCAGGTCCTGGGCCAGGGACCCCTGGGCACATCCTTTGTCCCTTTTCCCTGGGAAAGAAAACTCACAGGTCCAGGTTCCTGATGTCAGTTTGTAGGGCTCCCTTGGGTCTATCAGGGCAGCACAAGTTTGAGGTGGGGACAACTTTGGTCTGGGGTCCATCCTTCGATATAAGGATTTTTTGCAGTCAGGTCCTGGGCCAGGGGCCCCTGGGCACATGCTTTGGCCATTTTCCCTGGGAAAGAAAACTCACCAGTCCAGGTTCCTGATGTCAGTTTGTAGGGCTCCCTTGGGTCTATCAGGGCAGCACAAGTTTGAGGTGGGGACAACTTTGGTCTGGGGTCCATTCTTCGATATAAGGATTTTTTGCATTCAGGTCCCGGGCCAGTGGCCCCTGGGCACATCCTTTGGCCATTTTCCCTGGGAAAGAAAACTCACAGGTCCAGGTTCCTGATGTCAGTTTGTAGGGCTCCCTTGGGTCTATCAGGGCAGCACAAGTTGGAGGTGGGGACAACTTTAGTCTGGGGTCCATCCTTCGATATAAGGATATTTGCAGTCAGGTCCCAGCCCTGGAGCCCCTGGGCACAACCTTTGTCCCCTTTCCCTGGGAAAGAAAACTCACAGGTCCAGGTTCCTGATGTCAGTTTGTAGGGCTCTCTTGGGTCTATCAGGGAAGCACAAGTTTGAGGTGGGGACAACTTTGGTCTGGGATCCATCCTTCGATATAAGGATTTTTGTCAGTCAGGGACCAGCGCATGGCCTGGGGCCCCTGGGCACATCCTTTGGCCATTTTCCCTGGGAAAGAAAACTCACAGGTCCAGGTTCCTGATGTCAGTTTGTAGGGCTCCCTTAAGTCTATCAGGGCAGCACAAGTTTGAGATGGGGACAACCTAAGTCTGTGATCCATCCTTCGATATAAGGATTTTTTGCAGTCAGGTCCTGGGCCTGGGGCCCCTGGGCACATCCTTTGTCCCTTTTCCCTGGGAAAGAAAACTCACAGGTCCAGGTTCCTGATGTCAGTTTGTAGGGCTCCCTTAAGTCTATCAGGGCAGCACAAGTTTGAGGTGGGGACAACTTCGGTCTGGGGTCCATCCTTCGATATATAAGGATTTTTTCCTGTCAGGTCCCAGGGCCAGGGACCCCTGGGCACATCCTTTGTCCCTTTTCCCTGGGAAAGAAAACTCACAGGTCCAGGTTCCTGATGTCAGTTTGTAGGGCTCCCTTGGGTCTATCAGGGCAGCACAAGTTTGAGGTGGGGACAACTTTGGTCTGGGGTCCATCCTTCGATATATAAGGATTTTTTGCAGTCAGGTCCTGGGCCAGGGGCCCCTGGGCCCATGCTTTGTCCCTTTTCCCTGGGAAAGAAAACTCACAGGTCCAGGTTCCTGATGTCAGTTTGTAGGGCTCTCTTGGGTCTATCAGGGCAGCACATGTTTGAGGTGGGGACAACTTCGGTCTGGGGTCCATCCTTCGATATAAGGATTTTTTGCAGTCAGGGCCCAGCCCAGGGGCCCCTGTGCACATCATTTGTCCCTTTTCCCTGGGAAAGAAAACTCACAGGTCCAGGTTCCTGATGTCAGTTTGTAGGGCTCCCTTAAGTCTATCAGGGCAACACAAGTTTGAGTTGGGGACAACCTAAGTCTGTGATCCATCCTTCGACATAAGGATTTTTTGCAGTCAGGTCCCAGCCCAGGGGCCCCTGGGCACATGCTTTGTCCCTTTTCCCTGGGAAAGAAAACTCACAGGTCCAGGTTCCTGATGTCAGTTTGTAGGGCTCCCTTGGGTCTATCAGGGCAGCACAAGTTTGAGGTGGGGACAACTTTGTTCTGGGGTCCATCCTTCGATATAAGGATTTTTTGAAGACAGGTCCTGGGCCAGGGGCCCTTGGGCACATCCTTTGTCCCTTTTCCCTGGGAAAGAAAACTCACAGGTCCAGGTTCCTGATGTCAGTTTGTAGGGCGCCCTTGGGTCTATCAGGGCAGCACAAGTTTGAGGTGAGGACAACTTTGGTCTGTGAGCCATCCTTCGATATAAGGATTTTTTGCAGTCAGGTCCTGGGCCAGGGGCCCCTGGGCACATCCTTTGGCCATTTTCCCTGGGAAAGAAAACTCACCAGTCCAGGTTCCTGATGTCAGTTTGTAGGGCTCTCTTGGATCTATCAGGGCAGCACAAGTTTGAGGTGGGGACAACTTTGGTCTGGGGTCCATCCTTCGATAACAGAATTTTTTGCAGTCAGGTCCCGGGCCAGGGGCCCTTGTGCACATCCTTTGTCACTTTTCCCTGGGAAAGAAAACTCACAGGTCCAGGTTCCTGATGTCAGTTTGTAGGGCTCTCTTGGGTCTATCAGGGCAGCACAATTTTGAGGTGGGTACAACTTTGGTCTGGGATCCATCCTTCGATATAAGGACTTTTTGCAGTCAGGTCCCAGCCCAAGGGCCCCTGGGCACATCCTTTGTCCATTTTCCCTGGGAAAGAAAACTCACAGGTCCAGGTTCCTGATGTCAGTTTGTAGGGCTCCCTTGGGTCTATCAGGGCAGCACAAGATTGAGGTGGGGACAACTTCGGTCTGGGGTCCATCCTTCGATATATAAGCATTTTTTCCAGTCAGGTCCTAGCCCAGGGGCCCCTGGGCACATCCTTTGTCCCTTTTCCCTGGGAAAGAAAATTCACAGGTCCAGGTTCCTGATGTCAGTTTGTAGGGCTCCCTTAAGTCTATCATGGCAGCACAAGTTTGAGGTGGGGACAACTTTGGTCTGGGGTCCATCCTTCGATATAAGGATTTTTTGCAGTCAGGTCCTGGGCCAGGGGCCCCTAGGCACATGCTTTGTCCCTTTTCCCTGGGAAAGAAAACTCACCAGTCCAGGTTCCTGATGTCAGTTTGTAGGGCTCCCTTAAGTCTATCAGGGCAACACAAGTTTGAGTTAGGGACAACCTAAGTCTGTGATCCATCCTTCGATATAAGGATTTTTTGCAGTCAGGTCCTGGGCCAGGGGCCCCTGGGCACATGCTTTGTCCCTTTTCCCTGGGAAAGAAAACTCACAGGTCCAGGTTCCTGATGTCAGTTTGTAGGGCTCCCTTGGGTCTATCAGGGCAGCACAAGTTTGAGGTGGGGATAACTTCGGTCTGGGGTCCATCCTTCGATATATAAGGATTTTTTCCAGTCAGGTCCCAGACCAGGGGTTCCTGGGCACATCCTTTGTCCCTTTTCCCTGGGAAAGAAAACTCACAGGTTCAGGTTCCTGATGTCAGTTTGTAGGGCTCCCTTGGGTCTATCAGGGCAGCACAAGTTTCAGGTGGGGACAACTTTGGTCTGGGGTCCATCCTTCGATATAAGGATTTTTTGCAGTCAGGTCCTCGGCCAGGGGCCCCTGGGCACATGCTTTGTCCCTTTTCCCTGGGAAAGAAAACTCACCAGTCCAGGTTCCTGATGTCAGTTTGTAGGGCTCCCTTGGGTCTATCAGGGCAGCACAAGTTTGAGGTGGGGACAACTTTGTTCTGGGGTCCATCCTTCGATATAAGGACTTTTCTCAGTCAGGTCCCGGGCCAGGGGCCCCTGTGCACATCCTTTGTCCCTTTTCCCTGGGAAAGAAAACTCACAGGTCCAGGTTCCTGATGTCAGTTTGTAGGGCTCTCTTGGGTCTATCAGGGCAGCACAATTTTGAGGTGGGGACAACTTTGGTCTGGGATCCATCCTTCGATATAAGGACTTTTTGCAGTCAGGTCCAAGCCCAGGGGCCCCTGGGCACATGCTTTGTCCCTTTTCCCTGGGAAAGAAAACTCACAGGTCCAGGTTCCTGATGTCAGTTTGTAGGGCTCCCTTGGGTCTATCAGGGCAGCACAAGTTTGAGGTGGGGACAACTTCGGTCTGGGGTCCATCCTTCGATATATAAGGATTTTTTCCAGTCAGGTCCCAGCCCAGGGGTTCCTGGGCACATCCTTTGTCCCTTTTCCCTGGGAAAGAAAACTCACAGGTCCAGGTTCCTGATGTCAGTTTGTAGGGCTCCCTTGGGTCTATCATGGCAGCACAAGTTTGAGGTGGGGACAACTTTGGTCTGGGGTCCATCCTTCGATATAAGGATTTTTTGCAGTCAGGTCCAGGGCCAGGGGCCCCTAGGCACATGCTTTGTCCCTTTTCCCTGGGAAAGAAAACTCACAGGTCCAGGTTCCTGATGTCAGTTTGTAGGGCTCCCTTAAGTCTATCAGGGCAACACAAGTTTGAGTTGGGGACAACCTAAGTCTGTGATCCATCCTTCGATATAAGGATTTTTTGCAGTCAGGTCCTGGGCCAGGGGCCCCTGGGCACATGCTTTGTCCCTTTTCCCTGGGAAAGAAAACTCACCAGTCCAGGTTCCTGATGTCAGTTTGTAGGGCTCCCTTGGGTCTATCAGGGCAGCACAAGTTTGAGGTGGGGACAACTTCGGTCTGGGGTCCATCCTTCGATATAAGGATTTTTTGCAGTCAGGTCCCAGCCCAGGGGTTCCTGGGCACATGTTTGTCCCTTTTCCCTGGGAAAGAAAACTCACAGGTCCAGGTTCCTGATGTCAGTTTGTAGGGCTCCCTTGGGTCTATCAGGGCAGCACAAGTTTGAGGTGGGGACAACTTTGGTCTGGGGTCCATCCTTCGATATAAGGATTTTTTGCAGTCAGGTCCTGGGCCAGGGGCCCCTGGGCACATCCTTTGTCCCTTTTCCCTGGGAAAGAAAACTCACCAGTCCAGGTTCCTGATGTCAGTTCGTAGGGCTTCCTTGGGTCTATCAGGGCAGCACAAGTTTGAGGTGGGGACAACTTTGGTCTGGGGTCCATCCTTCGATATAAGGATTTTTTGCAGTCAGGTCCTGGGTCAGATTCACCTGGGCACATCCTTTGTCCCTTTTCCCTGGGAAAGAAAACTCACAGGTCCAGGTTCCTGATGTCAGTTCGTAGGGCTCCCTTGGGTCTATCAGGGCAGCACAAGTTTGAGGTGGGGACAACTTTGGTCTGGGATCCATCCTTTGATATAAGGATTTTTCTCAGTCAGGGCCCAGCGCATGGCCTGGGGCCTTTGGGGACATCCTTTGGCCTTTTTCCGTGGGAAAGAAAACTCACAGGTCCAGGTTCCTGATGTCAGTTTGTAGGGCTCCCTTGGGTCTATCAGGGCAGCACAAGTTTGAGGTGGGGACAACTTTGGTCTGTGATCCATCCTTTGATATAAGGATTTTTTGCAGTCAGGCCCGAGCCCAGGGGCCCCTGGGCACATCCTTTGTCCCATTTCCCTGGGAAAGAAAACTCACCAGTCCAGATTCCTGATGTCAGTTTGTAGGGCTCCCTTGCGTCTATCAGGGCAGCACAAGTTTGAGGTGGAGACAACTTCGGTCTACGATCAATCCTTCGATATAAGGATTTTTGGCAGTCAGGTTCCAGCGCATTGCCAGGGGCCCCTGGCCACATCCTTTGTCCATTTCCCTGGGAAAGAAAATTCACAGGTCCAGGTTCCTGATGTCAGTTTGTAGGGCTCTCTTGGGTCTATCAGGGCAGCACAAGTTTGAGTTGGGGAAAATTTCGGTCTGGGGTCCATCTCTCGATATAAGGATTTTTTGCAGTCAGGTCCAAGCCCAGGGGCCCTTGGGCACATCCTTTGTCCATTTTCCCTGGGAAAGAAAACTCACAGGTCCAGGTTCCTGATGTCAGTTTGTAGGGCTCTCTTGGGTCAATCAGGGCAGCACAAGTTTGAGGTGGGGACAACTTTAGTCTGGGGTCCATCCTTCGATATAAGGATATTTGCAGTCAGGTCCCAGCCCAGGGGCCCCTAGGCACATGCTTTGTCCCTTTTCCCTGGGAAAGAAAACTCACAGGTCCAGGTTCCTGATGTCAGTTTGTAGGGCTCTCTTGGGTCTATCAGGGAAGCACAAGTTTGAGGTGGGGACAACTTTGGTCTGGGATCCATCCTTCGATATAAGGATTTTTGTCAGTCAGGGACCAGCGCATGGCCTGGGGCCCCTGGGCACATCCTTTGGCCATTTTCCCTGGGAAAGAAAACTCACAGGTCCAGGTTCCTGATGTCAGTTTGTAGGGCTCCCTTAAGTCTATCAGGGCAGCACAAGTTTGAGATGGGGACAACCTAAGTCTGTGATCCATCCTTTGATATAAGGATTTTTTGCAGTCAGGTCCTGGGCCTGGGGCCCCTGGGCACATCCTTTGTCCCTTTTCCCTGGGAAAGAAAACTCACAGGTCCAGGTTCCTGATGTCAGTTTGTAGGGCTCCCTTAAGTCTATCAGGGCAGCACAAGTTTGAGGTGGGGACAACTTCGGTCTGGGGTCCATCCTTCGATATATAAGGATTTTTTCGTGTCAGGTCCCAGCCCAGGGGCCCCTGGGCACATCCTTTGTCCCTTTTCCCTGGGAAAGAAAACTCACAGGTCCAGGTTCCTGATGTCAGTTTGTAGGGCTCCCTTGGGTCTATCAGGGCAGCACAAGTTGGAGGTGGGGACAACTTTGGTCTGGGGTCCATCCTTCGATATAAGGATATTTGCAGTCAGGTCCTGGGCCTGGGGCCCCTGGGCACATCCTTTGTCCCTTTTCCCTGGGAAAAAAAACTCACAGGTCCAGGTTCCTGATGTCAGTTTGTAGGGCTCCCTTGGGTCTACCAGGGCAGCACAAGTTTGAGGTGGGGACAACTTTGGTCTGGGATCCATCCTTCGATATAAGGATTTTTCTCAGTCAGGCATTAGCGCATGGCCTGGGGCCCCTGGGCACATCCTTTGGCCATTTTCCCTGGGAAAGAAAACTCACAGGTCCAGGTTCCTGATGTCAGTTTGTAGGGCTCCCTTAAGTCTATCAGGGCAACACAAGTTTGAGTTGGGGACAACCTAAGTCTGTGATCCATCCTTCGATATAAGGATTTTTTGTAGTCAGGTCCTGGGCCAGGGGCCCCTGGGCACATGCTTTGTCCCTTTTCCCTGGGAAAGAAAACTCACAGGTCCAGGTTCCTGATGTCAGTTTGTAGGGCTCCCTTGGGTCTATCAGGGCAGCACAAGTTTGAGGTGGGGACAACTTTGTTCTGGGGTCCATCCTTCGATATAAGGATTTTTTGAAGACAGGTCCTGGGCCAGGGGCCCTTGGGCACATCCTTTGTCCCTTTTCCCTGGGAAAGAAAACTCACAGGTCCAGGTTCCTGATGTCAGTTTGTAGGGCGCCCTTGGGTCTATCAGGGCAGCACAAGTTTGAGGTGAGGACAACTTTGGTCTGTGAGCCATCCTTCGATATAAGGATTTTTTGCAGTCAGGTCCTGGGCCAGGGGCCCCTGGGCACATCCTTTGGCCATTTTCCCTGGGAAAGAAAACTCACCAGTCCAGGTTCCTGATGTCAGTTTGTAGGGCTCTCTTGGATCTATCAGGGCAGCACAAGTTTGAGGTGGGGACAACTTTGGTCTGGGGTCCATCCTTCGATAACAGAATTTTTTGCAGTCAGGTCCCGGGCCAGGGGCCCTTGTGCACATCCTTTGTCACTTTTCCCTGGGAAAGAAAACTCACAGGTCCAGGTTCCTGATGTCAGTTTGTAGGGCTCTCTTGGGTCTATCAGGGCAGCACAATTTTGAGGTGGGTACAACTTTGGTCTGGGATCCATCCTTCGATATAAGGACTTTTTGCAGTCAGGTCCCAGCCCAAGGGCCCCTGGGCACATCCTTTGTCCATTTTCCCTGGGAAAGAAAACTCACAGGTCCAGGTTCCTGATGTCAGTTTGTAGGGCTCCCTTGGGTCTATCAGGGCAGCACAAGATTGAGGTGGGGACAACTTCGGTCTGGGGTCCATCCTTCGATATATAAGCATTTTTTCCAGTCAGGTCCTAGCCCAGGGGCCCCTGGGCACATCCTTTGTCCCTTTTCCCTGGGAAAGAAAACTCACCAGTCCAGGTTCCTGATGTCAGTTTGTAGGGCTCCCTTAAGTCTATCAGGGCAACACAAGTTTGAGTTAGGGACAACCTAAGTCTGTGATCCATCCTTCGATATAAGGATTTTTTGCAGTCAGGTCCTGGGCCAGGGGCCCCTGGGCACATGCTTTGTCCCTTTTCCCTGGGAAAGAAAACTCACAGGTCCAGGTTCCTGATGTCAGTTTGTAGGGCTCCCTTGGGTCTATCAGGGCAGCACAAGTTTGAGGTGGGGACAACTTTGGTCTGGGGTCCATCCTTCGATATAAGGACTTTTCTCAGTCAGGTCCCGGGCCAGGGGCCCCTGTGCACATCCTTTGTCCCTTTTCCCTGGGAAAGAAAACTCACAGGTCCAGGTTCCTGATGTCAGTTTGTAGGGCTCTCTTGGGTCTATCAGGGCAGCACAATTTTGAGGTGGGGACAACTTCGGTCTGGGGTCCATCCTTCGATATAAGGATTTTTTGCAGTCAGGTCCCAGCCCAGGGGTTCCTGGGCACATGTTTATCCCTTTTCCCTGGGAAAGAAAACTCACAGGTCCAGGTTCCTGATGTCAGTTTGTAGGGCTCCCTTGGGTCTATCAGGGCAGCACAAGTTGGAGGTGGGGACAACTTTGGTCTGGGGTCCATCCTTCGATATAAGGATATTTGCAGTCAGGTCCTGGGCCTGGGGCCCCTGGGCACATCCTTTGTCCCTTTTCCCTGGGAAAGAAAACTCACAGGTCCAGGTTCCTGATGTCAGTTTGTAGGGCTCCATTGGGTCTATCATGGCAGCACAAATTTGAGGTGGGGACAACTTTGGTCTGGGGTCCATCCTTCGATATAAGGATTTTTTGCAGTCAGGTCCTGGGCCAGGGGCCCCTGGGCACATCCTTTGTCCCTTTTCCCTGGGAAAGAAAACTCACCAGTCCAGGTTCCTGATGTCAGTTCGTAGGGCTCCCTTGGGTCTATCAGGGCAGCACAAGTTGGAGGTGGGGACAACTTTGGTCTGGGGTCCATCCTTCGATATAAGGATTTTTTGCAGTCACGTCCTGGGTCAGATTCACCTGGGCACATCCTTTGTCCTTTTTCCCTGGGAAAGAAAACTCACAGATCCAGGTTCCTGATGTCAGTTCGTAGGGCTCCCTTGGGTCTATCAGGGCAGCACAAGTTTGAGGTGGGGACAACTTCGGTCTGTGATCCATCCTTTGATATAAGGATTTTTTGCAGTCAGGCCCGAGCCCAGGGGCCCCTGGGCACATCCTTTGTCCCATTTCCCTGGGAAAGAAAACTCACCAGTCCAGATTCCTGATGTCAGTTTGTAGGGCTCCCTTGCGTCTATCAGGGCAGCACAAGTTTGAGGTGGGGACAACTTCGGTCTACGATCAATCATTCGATATAAGGATTTTTTGCATTCAGGTTCCAGCGCATTGCCAGGGGCCCCTGGCCACATCCTTTGTCCATTTTCCTTGGGAAAGAAAATTCACAGGTCCAGGTTCCTGATGTCAGTTTGTAGGGCTCTCTTGGGTCTATCAGGGCAGCACAAGTTTGAGTTGGGGAAAATTTCGGTCTGGGGTCCATCTCTCGATATAAGGATTTTTTGCAGTCAGGTCCAAGCCCAGGGGCCCTTGGGCACATCCTTTGTCCATTTTCCCTGGGAAAGAAAACTCATAGGTCCAGGTTCCTGATGTCAGTTTGTTGGGCTCTCTTGGGTCAATCAGGGCAGCACAAGTTTGAGGTGGGGACAACTTTGTTCTGGGGTCCATCCTTCGATATAAGGATATTTGCAGTCAGGTCCCAGCCCTGGAGCCCCTGGGCACAACCTTTGTCCCTTTTCCCTGGGAAAGAAAACTCACAGGTCCAGGTTCCTGATGTCAGTTTGTAGGGCTCTCTTGGGTCTATCAGGGAAGCACAAGTTTGAGGTGGGGACAACTTTGGTCTGGGATCCATCCTTCGATATAAGGATTTTTGTCAGTCAGTGACCAGCGCATGGCCTGGGGGCCCTGGGCACATCCTTTGGCCATTTTCCCTGGGAAAGAAAACTCACAGGTCCAGGTTCCTGATGTCAGTTTGTAGGGCTCCCTTAAGTCTATCAGGGCAGCACAAGTTTGAGATGGGGACAACCTAAGTCTGTGATCCATCCTTTGATATAAGGATTTTTTGCAGTCAGGTCCTGGGCCTGGGGCCCCTGGGCACATCCTTTGTCCCTTTTCCCTGGGAAAGAAAACTCACAGGTCCAG